>NW_028274817.1:19263863-19415378 GCF_037043125.1 Eumetopias jubatus | reverse complement strand
CCATTTTCTTTTTGGCTTCCCCTGTTTTGTAGTGTGCTGATTATGTCTGGCTGCCTGCTCTCTGCTGTCTGCTCGCTGGATTCGGCCCCTTGGATCTTGGTCAGTGTCTCTACTTAAGTGTGTGTACATGTGCCTGCTAAATTGAAATGTTTTATTTCTTTATTTTTTCAGCCCTTGCTGATCACGCATGTGCTCCTTTGTTCCCACTGAGTTGGATGTGTCTTTCGAGTTTTTCCCCCCAAAGTGGGGATAGCTCACAGTGGTCCCACTGCCTTCCGGGCAGTGACCAGCATTTGATTCTGGGGCCGTGCAGCTGTTCATTTCTTAACAATTACATGGTTGTGATATCTGGGAAAATCCTTTGAGGTATTTCGTATTCTTGTGCCCGTGCTTCTTGGGTCACTCGGGATTACCAGGTTTCTTCGAAGTTCCTTTTAGGACCTTTGCCTTTAGCCTTTGATGTGATGGTTCCCATTAGAGAGAGCAAGAGAGAGATTAAGAAAGCACACCATACGTGAGTGCAGGTTCTGTGAGCAGAAGCAAGTCGGCACGCGAGTGTACACACCAGCAGAACCTACCAAGTGTGGTGTGTCTGTAAAGTTTTTCCTTTTTGCTCACCTCTCCTGAGAAGGAGTGCACAGTGGAGTGGTTGCTAATTTGATTGGACATGATGGTGATGAAACGAAACGCTAGGCCTCCTGGACCAGAATCTCCAGGGCTGGGACTTAGGAATCTGTATCTTGAACAAGCTCCTTGGTGATTCTGGCTTGGGAGACCTTGGTGTACATTGGCCATCTTGACTCCTCCCGTCCTGTGTGGATATTGACGCCATCAGTGCCTCTTTGGAAGTTCCCTTTGCTTACTCTCTGGCTCAAGAGGACCAGTCTTGCCTTCCTGTGTAGACCACTTAGCTCAGTGCCCTCTTGTCTGTGATATCTACCTCGCCTCCCCCCTCCTCTGCAAAGGCTACTGTTAATAGCAGCAGTGGGCTCTACATAGGAAGAGGGGCTGTCCTGAGAAATTCCTAACAGAAGAGTGGGAAGCCAAGGTGAAGCAAATATTCTATCTTCAGGATCTTGTGAAAATGAGGGTGCCTCCAGGTAGTCCTAAAATGTGTGGTATTGTCTGGTAATTATTTTGGTTTTTACTTGGTTTTCTTTTTATTGTTGTTATTGTGGTTTTGGGGGGCGTCTAAAAACTCCTTTATCTAGGTGGTGATATTTTATATGTTCTGTTTTCAAATGCCAGGATTCATTCCCCCCGCCTCTGATTTCTGTCCCAGGCCCTACAAACAACTAATCCCCTCTAAATAGAACAAAAATAAGCTCAAGAGTGTAAAAGCAATGGTGACTGACTTATATCTGCTGCCTACAAGTATTCAGATAGGCACTAAAATTTATACTTTGTGTTAAAATTCATCTTATGCAAGTATGACCCCTTTCATTGCTTGACTCTTTTCATGCTTCATAGGGAGAAAAGATGTTTTAAAAGTACCTGGTGTATTGGTCAACAGGCTGAGCTGTTGTTGTGTTGTGTTTTGTTTTGTTTTAAGTAGGCTCAAACTCATGACTTTGAGATCAAGACCCGAGCCAAGATCGAGAGTCTGACACTTAACCGGCTGAGCCACCCAGGTGCCCCTGAGCTGTTGTTTCTTGAACTGGGATATTCCAAGATTCTAAGAGAAAGTCAAAACTTGATTGACCAGGATGTTCAGGGATGGGATGGGATCCTGGTGAACTGATTTGAAGCAGACAGTCAATCCATTTGTCTTACCCCTTGCTGAAATCTTTCTAAAATTATATGTTAACCCGTATAACTGTTTTAGTAATGTTAAGGATAATTTTCAGAAAAAGGTAAAATCATGAGTCTTGTACAGATATAAAAATGAACATGCGTTAAAGATTTTATTTTACTCTTTAATCAACAAGGGAACCAGACAGCTGTTAGAGCCGGTTCAAAGAAAAAGTCCAAAAGCACAAATATATATGGAGTAAAGGAATTGAATTGCAAATGGAGGCAAAACTGGTTTTTTCCACAGTGGGGAGGGAAGTCAATCCAAACTCTATGGGACAAGACAGAGTTTGCATACCCATCAGTTATCTGCAATTGACAGCGGTGCAAACTAGCTCGGAGACAATGAGCTCTGCTGGAATGGGCAGCTGCGAAGGCAGCGCGTGGTGCTTTCTTTTCTATCGTAACTAAGCCTGGTGGGCACTTCTGGGCGGGGGTTGATTTGGCTTCTTGCAATCGCTCAGGGGCATCACCTCAACTTCTCATCCAGGATTCAGTTCCATAGAACACTCATTTACTGAGTACTTACTATCTCTAAGACATCGCAGAGGAACCAGACACCAAAAAGACGGTATTTCTCACCTTAAGTAGCTTGATTGGTGGGGGAGACGGACATGCCACACCCCCAGCTAGCCACACTGCGGAGAAGAGTAAGAACCTGTGCTATGGGAGAGGTAGGGAGAGGTGGGGATGAAACATTTGAGGAGAGCCAGAGACGGAAGAGTTAACTGATCAGGGGCTGGGGAGATGACATGATGACATTTAAGCCAGGCTTTGAGGGGTGACAGAGAGAGGAGGAGGGGCACAGGAGAGGCCATTTCAGGGTGAGGAAACAGCAAAGTCCTGAAAGTGGATGATCTGTTCAGGGAAGGGTCAGGAGCTGGGATGGCAGAGGCCACAAGGAAATAGCAGGATGTGGCCAAAGAGGAGGCCAGAGGAGGTTTGAGGCCGGGTCAGGGAGGGCCCGGAATGCTGTGCTAAGAAATTTGGGCTTGATCCTGAAGACAGGAAAGCTACTGAAAGCTTTTGGTGGCGGGGGGTGGGGGGCGGCGATGTGATCGAATTGGTGCTTTAGAAGATGAATTGATTGTAAAATCAAGAAATTGGAGGCAGAGGGACCAGTTAAGAGGCTATTGTAATATTCTGGGTGAGAGATGATGAGGGCCTGCATCAGGGTGGTGGCAAGAGGGGCAGAAGGACTCCTGATTGGCTGTGGGCAGCGATGTTGGGGGGGTGGAAAGAAGGAGTTGAAGACGACACCGCTGAAATTTCCAGGCGGCGGGGGGGGGGGGGGGGGATAGTGGTGCCATTAACTAAGATAGGAAACACGCTGGGCGTGGGGGGTGGGGAGCAGGTTTATGGGAACAGATAATGAGTTCGGTTTGAGACACATTGAGTTTGAGGGGATCGGTGGACATCCAATTAACAGCGAGTTGCTGGCAGCTGGAAATTCTGGTCTGGGTCTGAGGAGAGAGGTCAGGTCTAGAGATACAGATTTGGGAGTGTTTGGTGCGGGAAGGGGAGAGTTGTAACTGGGGGAGCTCTGGAGCTGGAGAGAAGGAAGAGCGGGGTTCACATGCCCCCCCCCCCGCCACACACACCGAGAGAGGTGGGGTAGGGGAGAGCCGACGAGAGCCAGACTGAGCTAGGGAGCCAGAAGGAGACAGGAGGGCAAGAGAGACAGAGGGAGACAGAAAGACAAGAGAGGGAGACTGACGGCTGAGGCGAGGACAAAGACTAGAGGGGAGGGGGACACGAAGGGAAGGAGGAGGAAGAGAAGGAAGAGATGAAGGGAGCCAGAGGGAAACCGAGGCTGGGGGAAGAAAGGGGGGAAAGGACGAAGGCAGGAGAGGTGGGAGGGGGAGGAAGGTGGAGGAGCGCAGACTGTGCCAAGAGAGATGGGAGAGAGGGAGAGAGAAGCAAGGAAGAGGGGAAGAGAGAGACAGCTGGGAGAATGATAGGGGGCAGAGGGACGTGAGGAGGAGGAGTAGAGGGGAATAGGAAAGAGCAATTGCGAGGGAAGGGGACAGGGAAAGAGAGAGATGGGGGTAGGGAGGAAAAGAGGCAAGGGGAAGAGAGAGACGGCGCTGGCAGAGGTGAGGGGAGAGCAGGCAAGACCAGGGCTGGGGTTCCGGGGTGGGTGGAGAGAAAGCCTTGGAGAAGCAAGATGGCACTGGGTCAGGAAAGCCAAGAGAGGGGCAAGTACAAAGAAAGGCAAGGGCAGCAGTAACCTGTGCTGCGGAGAGAGGGGGGAGGGCCAGGACGGGGGGTGGGTGGGTGGGCTGTGGGGCTGTAGCTCTGCTGTCCTGGTGCCACCTCCCTCCCGTGCTTGGGGACTTTGCACCAGCCACCTGGCCTCCTGGCTCTTTCTGGATCTTAGCTTGCAGCCTCCTGCCCTAGGACCTTTGCATAGATTGTTCCTTCTGCCGGGAATGCTCTCCCCCCCCCCCCCATACACACATGGCTCACCCCTTGGCTTCCTTCAGGATGTTTAAATGTCTCCTTCTCAGCAAGGCCTATGCCTGTTACCCCCTTTCAAAACTGTAGCCTGTTCTGCGTGCCTCCCCCCCGCCGCCAACCATCGCCATGCCCCTTAGCCTGTGTTATACCACCTTCTAACATCCTATAACAGGAGTCATTTAACATGTGTATTGTCTGTCTCATCCCATGAGAATATAAGTTCCATGAAGGCAGGGATTTGGGGTCTTTTTTGGTAGTCGTTGAATCCCCAGTACCTGGGACTGTGCTGGTACATAGCGGGAGCTCAATAAATATTTGTTGGATGAGCAAGTGCTCTTGTGCTGAATATGGACAATCTCTAAAGATTATATAAAGAATAAGTGAAACAAACCCCTGATGTAACTATATTGTACTGATTTACTTCTTGGGAAAGTGAAGAACAGCAGAAAATTCTGATCACTGTGGGTTCTGTTCAGTTGAGCTCCGATGAAGACTTTTAGCTAACTTGGGACTTTAAGGGTCTCAAGACAAGCTCATTGGGGTAAACCGCTTTTTCTTGATGCCTCATTTTCTCTAGAATTGGCTGTGCAGTGGTTGTCAACAGCGACAGCTGGACATTAGCTGCTGAAGGGGGTGGTAGGTCATGGGGATGACAAGTCTGATAGAAAGGGACAAGGACAGAAATGTGTGGTTTGTGATGGAACATTGTTTTTTGTTTGTTTGCTTGTTTGTGGTCAGAGTACAAAGAGTATTGCATCTGATTTTGAGGGAGATTTAAACCAGCTTAAATGTGTGTGTTATATCTATCTATATAACTTCCCCAGTCGAAATCAGAATAGAATATTTTTGAAGGGCTTTTAAAGAAAGCATGTGCTTCCTCTGGAGAACTTAAATTGGTATGTCACTCAAATACTTCAGTACCCATGGATTAGAGAGTTGACGAGAAAAAGATCCCCAGTAGTCTTTCAACGCATTGTTCATATATGGGAACAACCCTCTAATTGTAGTTGGTTAGGCTAAATGTGTGTGGAAAAATATACTGTCATCTCGTTTGTCTGGAATAGATTGAATTTCCTTGAACACTCAAGCATATCTGTCTTTAAGATGATTTAAAAATCACTCTAGGTGATTAACAGCATCCTCGTCTCTATCCTGAAACCTATGGATTCCTGGAAAGCTGGTGCCCTCATCCCCATTTGGGCCTTAATTTTCCATAGCAGGCTGGCTTGTGGGAGAGACCGCTTTACCATTTTGGTACTATAATCGCCTTTATTTAAATGTTTCCCTGTTAAAGGTGGCTCAAGCAGCTGTCCCTGTTAGGAGTTTTGATTTTTTGGCATTCTTTTTCCTCAGGGGGAGCGCGGCCACAGCAGGTCCTATCTGGTGGTGAGCGGCTGTCATGATCTCGACAGCCCCGCTCTACAGCGGCGTGCACAACTGGACCAGTTCTGACCGGATTCGCATGTGTGGCATCAACGAGGAGAGGTGAGGAGGCTGGGAACGTGGCTGTTGCTGGCTCCCAGTGAGCGGTCCCTACTCACCAGAGGGGCAGCTGCGGTAGGGCCCTGGGAGGGACCCCGGGGGAAGAGGCTTCGGTTGTTTCCAATTTTCCTGGGATGGGATGGAGCTGGGGCCGTATGAGTGGCCTGCCCTGCCATGCTGTCCCTGTTCAGATGAAGGTGAGGAGGCCAGCAGATGACCTTTGCCAACTAACATTTGTCTACTCATTAAGAACTGTCAGACTGTGGAGTAAGGGGAAGCTCAGGCGATTGCAATTTTTATTTGCTGCATCCATGTTCGGTGCTCAAGGATACGCACAAGATATTTTTGGTCCTTGATCTAAGCCTGGAAGAAAGGCAGTTTTATTATTCAGCTGTATACTGGGAACTGTTAGTGGGTATTCTGGTGATCAGCGCTTTCCTGCCTCACGAGGCTAATGACGATTCGCAGTGCGATCCTTATGAAGTATCTCAGGAAGAGCCAACTGCTTAATGTAGTTGTCATACGGAACTGAGAGTTGGTGATGCCTGCCTAATCCGTGTGTGTTTTAAATGTTCTGTTCACCAAAATATTTGGTTGACCAAGCTCTGTCATTTACTGATCATGCCCCGTAGGAAGGACACCCAAAATGGCCTTCAGATTTTATATTTTTGACTCTCATGACCTTTGGCCAAAGAAAGAGCTATGTGTGATGGTTGCAGTGCCTCTTTCGTTTTTAGAAAAGGCATGCTTGCTGGTGTTCAGCTGTTGTTTCAGTCCATCGACTGTTCAAATTCCAATACATCAGATCAGTCCCCTAGAACATGGAACGTTACAGCTTTGCCCGGGATTCAAATCCGGTGTTTTCCTTGGGTGAATCTCGGAAGTGTGTGCGTAGCTGTGTGTGCATGTGGGAGAATGTGTGTCTTTGTGGGTATCTTCTTTTTCCTTCTGCCCTTAACAGAAGTGTGTACTTGTCTGAGGTTCGGGTTAGGAGAAGAGACCTTTTTTTTTTTTTTTCTAAAGCCATTAGTGCCTAATAGTTTAATGTTCTCTATACTGAGGAACAAGTTAGGGACGGACTTAAAAGGAATTTGATTTTAGAATATAAAAGTCAGGACTAAGGAAAATAAGACAGAATTCCTCTCAGATTTGCATAAGAAAGATATTTTCCTTTGCATGTGAAGTAGGCCTTAGGTAATGACCAAGAGGGGGACTGGGGAAAGGCAGGGTGGTAGTATTGATTTGCGTAAGCATTCACCCGTAACTTGGCAACTCGTTATAGGCAGTTGAGCCTTGGGTGCATGGGTGCAGAGATCTGGACTAGAGCCTTTAACAAATCAGTGCACAAGCTGCCTTGGTTCATTGTCCATTCTTATTCCCTGCTGAGAAAGAAACAGGAAGTGAGCCCCAAACCCGCCTTTCCCTCTTTATGGACCTTTCTTGGGATGTTAAATTACCAAATATGCCTAGTGGTTAAGATGACCTTTTAAGGATTGTCACTTCTGATCTCATCTACCCTTTATTGTCGCCTTCCTCTAGTCTAGGCCATGCTAGAGCTGCTTTCTGAAATGTGATCTCACCTTATTTAAAAACCATCTTCCTCAGTCCTTTACAACTTGTAGAACTTAGACATTTCGGGTGTAAAGCTGCACATGGGGGTTAACTCTTAAAACTGTTTGAGAAACCTGCCCGACGTCATTAGATGCAGTTGAGGACCGATGCAGTTGCAGGGACAGGGGCTTTCTGCGGGCCCCAGGTGGCTGACTGTAGTCACACCTCTGGCTAACTTTCTCTGTTTTCTCACTTGCTTGCTTCCTTTCTTGTATCCATTCATTCCTTCATTCAACCAACATTTACTAAATCCAGCAAGAGCAAACCAGCAGTCATGGGACACTGATGGTGAGTGCTATAGAGTGGCACGCACAGGCCCTGTGGGAGTCTAGATGCAAAAACGGTAGACTTCCTGGGGGAATAAGGGAAGGCTTTCCAGAGGCAGTGACATCTGAGCTGGTGGCTTGAGGGATGAGTAGGAGTTTGAGGTGAGGGTTGGCATGTCCCACACAGTATGTTTGGGGAAGACCCTGGCTGGAATGAAGGTGGTCTTGGGGTGCGGTGGGGCTCAGGCAGGGAAAGTCTGCAGGGGCTGGAATATAAGGAGCCTGATGTGTGTGGTGTGGTCAGGGCCCAGTAGGCACTGAAAAAGCTCTGGTTTGACAGTGGTGCTAGCCCTTCATAATTAGGAAAACAGCCCTGAAAGGTTATCGCCATTTCTGCTTTAAGTTCAACAAAGCCTGAAGCGCAACAGCCCAGGGTCATCTCTGCTGGGAAGAAGTGGTGGGATTGATTTTCAGTCCTGATTGAAGCCTGCTTTGACCCCTGCTCCCTCCTCCCTGCTGCCTGCACCCTCCTAACCTTGCCTGGTTGACCCACTTCTCTTTGTGCACCCCTCCCCTGCAAGCTATTCCTGTCCCAGGCTCCTCTCTCCATGGAGCAATTTAATGTTTGCTTAGCTTTGCACACCCCTCTCCTCAGAGAATTTGAAACGTGGCCACACGATGTTTTCCCAGAGCCTCGGGGGCTGGCACTTGGGCCTGGGCATGGCTGGGGTAGCCGGGACTGCTGCTTCCATTGCCGCTGCCACCCGCAGAGTCCCTGGGCCGTGGGCTCTGTGGGTCTGCCTTGGAGGCAGGTGGCAGGCTTTCTGTGTTCAGTTCAAGGTGATTTTATGTGGGGTGGGAGCCCAGCAAGGGCAGCTTGCTCCCCTCCATGTGGTCAGGAGAGGAAAGAACGGAAATAGCTAACATCTTTCCCCTGCAGCCCCTCAGGTGGGGTTGGTGTAGGCGGGGGCGGTGCCCCTCCTTCCCCTTGCCACTGTCCTCCTCCCAAAGCCCTCACTGGCCGGTCTCATTGGAACATGCTTCTCCCCAGCCCAAGGCTGGGTGTAGGGCTGGCTTTTCCCATCTCCCAGGAGCGGATGTCCAAGTATGTTTTCCCTTTCCCTCAGGGCCCCCCTTCCTCCTGTTCCTCAAGACCCCTGACTGCCTCTCCAGCCCTTGCCTGTCCTTACAGTCATCTCTGTTTGTCACCAGCAGTCCTTGCCAGTGGTAGAACCCTCCCACTTCTGCCAGCCTAGCTGCCTTTTAAAGGGAACAGATCTCCAACCCCCTCCCCTAGTTGGTCCCTCCTGGAGCCCTGGAACGGGAGGGAGAGGCCTGCGGTGATCTCCCTTGTCTATTTTGCTTCTCTTGGCCCAGGTACAATTTTGGAGTCCATCAGTGGTACCCTGTTCCAGTGAGAGGGTGGGAGTTAGCAGGACCCTCCCCATTTTTGTGGGGGTGGGCTGCAGGCTCCCAGACTGTCCTAGGCTAGGGTGGCTGGTGAGGCAGGCGCTAGCTCCTTCTCGGGCTGCTGTTGAGCCGAGGGCGAGGAAGAGGAGCAGACTCTGAGGTGGTCCACTTCCCCCGAGGTGCACAGAGCATTTCTCTGCTTCTCCCCATCAGAGCTGCAACACAGGGCTTCTGTTGGAGCTTTATTCTTCTACCCAGACCTTCCACTCAGCCACTCACCTGGGCTCTTGCCCCAGTGGTGTCCTCCCTTGGGCAGACAGTGGTGGGTTTTTGCCGTACCCAAAAAACTGAACTTCTAGTGGGTGTTTGTCCTCTCCTCAGCTTCACCCTCCTAGTCTTTGTTCCCCCCTAAGGGTCTTCCTGAAAACCTGGAGAAGACTTTTGGAGCAGGTTGGGGTTCAGTTAGGTTTTCCTCCTTTGAGACCCAGCTCTCTGGCCTTGAGCCCTTCCCTTTGCAATATACCAACTTGAATTTGGGGTCCGTGGCCTTGAAGGCCTCCCTTTGGGATGGGAGTGAACGTGGCGGTGCTGAGGGAACAAGGGGAGTGTGGGGGGCTGGCGGGGCATGGGATGCAGGCAGGAGGGCAGGTGCTACTTTAGGATAGGGGAAGAGGTACCCTGGAGGGAAAGAAGTCGTGCCCTTGAAAATGCCCCTCAGCACTCAGTGACCTGGTGGCCTCGAATCAGTATCATTATATACGCTAATAAATGTGTATCCGCTCTAGGCAACCCCATCAGGTGAATAGGTGATGATTCAGATTTAGAACATGACACACAATGGAGGTGGCTATTTGTTTTAGAAAAGGATTACCCTTATGATACCTGCAGCCAGCTTCCCTTATAGACTTAAAATAAGATTGCACTTAAGAGAAAACTGGTTTGCGTGCGTTTTGAGATCTTCTGCCTTTTGGCAATGCCCAGTACCTCCTGGATGGTCACCTTGATAGGTAAGCTCGGGACAAAGCGAAAGTGCTGGGCCATCCTCCACGTTCCTGATGAGAGCCCCAGAGAACAGGATACACAACCCAAGGAGGGGAGTCTAGTCAGACTGGGCTCCTTTGCAGGAATTTGCAAAGCTGGGCTTGGAGGCTCCGGCTTGTGACCTGTCCCCCCGCAATTCCTTGTGATTTCCTCCAAGCCACCAAGGGAGGTGGTTTTATGGGAACCAGGGCAGGCAGGAGGCGTTCTGCCGAAGGTAGTGGTGGCCCAAAGACTAGGCCTCATGGCCCTTCTCTGGTTGTGTCTCCCATGCTAGAAGAGCACCTCTTTCTGATGAGGAGTCCACGACAGGT
Source organism: Eumetopias jubatus (assembly GCF_037043125.1). Taxonomy (NCBI): domain Eukaryota; kingdom Metazoa; phylum Chordata; class Mammalia; order Carnivora; family Otariidae; genus Eumetopias; species Eumetopias jubatus. The sequence goes on along the minus strand of NW_028274817.1, from coordinate 19,405,006 downwards.
GACTGCCAGCGCTTTGGATCTCAGGAGTTTTGTGTCAGCAGCAGTTTTTCCAAGGTAAGGGGCCATGTGGCGCCACATGTCACCCGGCAAAGGGCGGAGCTGATGTGCCCAGTCTGCCATCCCAAGAAGGGGGGCAGGAAGGAACGGGGTATTTCCCAGGAGTTGCTGTATGTGAGACAGAAATTGGGCGAGTCGCAAAGCGGGCCCGCCGCTGCCGCCCTGGGCCTCAGGACGCGTGCCCCAGCCGCAGAGAGCTAGCTAAGATGGGCACGCTGCTCTGTCGTTGCAGGTGGAGCTCACGGCAGTTGGAAGCGGCAGCAATGCCCGGGGGGCAGACCCAGATGGCAGGACAGCGGAAAAACTTGGGCACAAGTCAGAAGACAAGCCTGACGACCCCCAGCCACAAATGGACTATGCTGGGAATGTGGCCGAGGCCGAGGGCCTGCTGGTGCCGCTGAGTGGCGCCGGGGACGGCCTCACGCTTTCCGCTGCTGACGGCGCCGCCGAGGCCGGCGACAGCACAGCTGACTGCTCCTGGGCTCCCCTCAGCACCCAAATGAACAAGCAGGTGGACTGCTCAGCAGCAGGGGTGAAGGCTCTGGACTCTCGGCATGGCGTGGGGGAGAAGAATACTTTCATTCTGGCCACTCTGGGAACTGGAGTCCCTGTGGAGGGAACCCTGCCTCTGGTGACCACTAACTTCAGTCCGCTGCCAGCACCCATCTGCCCCCCTGCTCCCAGTTCGGCTGCCGTCCCCCCGTCTGTTCCGGATCCGTTCCAGGTTCCCCTCTCCGTCCCCACCCCGGTGCCCCACTCTGGGCTAGTTCCCGTCCAGGTTGCCACTTCAGTTCCGGCCCCTTCCCCTCCCTTAGCTCCAGTCCCGGCTCTGGCCCCGGCACCACCATCGGTGCCCACACTCATCTCTGATTCGAACCCCCTTTCAGTTTCGGCCTCAGTCCTGGTGCCCGTGCCAGCTTCGGCTGCCCCCTCGGGGCCCGTTCCCCTGTCGGCTCCAGCCCCTCCCCCCCTCTCAGTCCCAGTTTCAGCTCCTCCCTTGGCTCTGATCCAGGCTCCCGTGCCCCCTTCAGCTCCAACCCTAGTCCTCGCGCCTGTCCCCACACCAGTTCTGGCTCCCATGCCGGCGTCCACGCCTCCAGCGGCTCCCAATCCTCCGTCAGTGCCGATGCCCACCCCAACTCCGTCCTCCGGCCCGCCCTCCACCCCCACCCTCATCCCTGCCTTTGCTCCTACACCGGTGCCCGCTCCCACCCCGGCCCCGATCTTTACTCCAGCCCCCACGCCCATGCCGGCGGCCACACCAGCTGCCATTCCCACCTCTGCGCCCATGCCAGCCTCCTTCAGTCTGAGTCGAGTATGTTTTCCTGCAGCTCAGGCACCAGCTATGCAAAAAGTCCCCCTGTCCTTTCAGCCAGGGACAGTACTGACCCCAAGCCAGCCGCTGGTATATATCCCACCTCCGAGCTGTGGGCAGCCGCTCAGTGTGGCCACACTGCCAACCACCTTGGGGGTCTCCTCCACTCTTACACTGCCTGTCCTGCCTTCCTACCTTCAGGACAGGTGTCTCCCTGGTGTGCTGGCCTCCCCAGAGCTCCGGTCTTACCCATACGCGTTTTCTGTGGCCCGGCCTCTGACTTCAGATTCCAAGCTGGTCTCTCTGGAGGTGAACAGACTTCCCTGTGCGTCCCCATCCGGCAGCACCAGCACCCAGCCTGCGCCCGATGGGGTCCCCGGGCCTTTGGCAGATACTTCCCTCTCTACTGCTTCTGCCAAGGTGCTTCCAACCCCACAGCCTTTGCTGCCAGCCCCCAGCGTGAGCTCGGCCCCACCGCACCCTGCCAAGGTGCCAGGTGGTGGCGAGCAGCAAACAGAAGGGACTTCCGTCACCTTCTCTCCCCTCAAGTCTCCTCCACAGCTGGAGCGAGAGATGGCCTCTCCACCTGAGTGCAGCGAGATGCCCCTCGACCTCTCCTCCAAGTCCAACCGCCAGAAGCTTCCATTGCCGAACCAACGCAAGACGCCCCCCATGCCCGTGTTGACCCCTGTGCACACCAGCAGCAAGGCCCTCCTCTCCACGGTCTTGTCTAGGTCTCAGCGCACAACCCAGGCTGCTGGTAGCAATGTCACCTCATGCCTGGGCTCCACTTCCTCGCCCTTCGTCATCTTTCCCGAGATCGTGAGGAATGGAGACCCGAGCACCTGGGTGAAGAACTCAACTGCGCTGATCAGCACCATTCCTGGCACCTATGTGGGAGTGGCCAACCCAGTGCCTGCATCCCTGCTGCTGAACAAAGACCCTAACCTGGGCATCAACCGAGACCCCCGCCATCTCCCCAAGCAGGAGCCCATCTCCATCATCGATCAAGGAGAGCCTAAGGGCACCGGTGCCCCCTGTGGCAAGAAGGGCAGCCAGGCTGGGACTGAGGGACAGCCAAGCACAGTCAAACGTTACACCCCAGCCCGCATTGCCCCTGGGCTGCCGGGGTGCCAAACCAAGGAGCTCTCTCTCTGGAAGCCCACGGGGCCGGCAAATATTTACCCACGGTGTTCAGTCAATGGGAAACCCACCAGCACCCAGGTCCTGCCTGTTGGCTGGTCACCATACCACCAAGCGTCTCTGCTTTCCATTGGCATTTCCAGTGCCGGGCAGCTGACCCCCAGTCAGGGGGTGCCCATCAGGCCCACCAGCGTTGTTTCTGAGTTTTCTGGTGTGCCGTCTCTTGGCCCCAGTGAAGCTGTGCATGGACTTCCCGAGGGGCAGCCACGGCCTGGGGGCCCCTTTGCTCCAGAGCAGGACACTGGCACAAAGAACAAAAGTTGCCGGATTGCTGCCAAGCCTTATGAAGAACAAGTCAACCCTGTCCTCCTGACTCTCAGCCCTCAGACAGGGACCTTGGCACTGTCTGTCCAGCCTAGCAGTGGGGACATAAAAGTGAATCAGGGGTCTGAGGAATCAGAGAGCCACCTCTGCCCCGACAGCACTCCGAAGATAGAAGGTCCCCAGGGGGCTTGTGGCCTGAAGCTGGCAGGAGACACGAAGCCTAAAAACCAAGTGCTGGCCACCTACATGTCCCATGAGCTGGTCCTGGCCACCCCCCAGAACCTGCACAAGATGCCCGAGCTGCCTTTGCTACCTCATGACAACCGCCCCAAGGAACTCATCTTGGATGTGGTCCCGAGCAGCAAGAGGGGCTCCAGCACAGAGCTTTCACAGCTTGGAAGCCAGGTGGACCTGGGGCGGGTGAAAATGGAGAAGGTGGATGGTGATGTGGTCTTCAACTTAGCCACCTGCTTCCGGGCCGATGGCCTCCCAGCAGCTCCCCAGAGGGGCCAAGCTGAAGTTCGGAATAAGGCCGGGCAGGCCCGAGTGAAACAGGAAAGCGTAGGTGTCTTTGCTTGCAAGAACAAGTGGCAGCCAGACTCGGTGGTGACCGATGGGGTGACCGAATCTCTGCCACCCAAGAAGATGAAGTACAGCAAAGAGAAGGATGGTGAGGAGCAGCAACCACAAGCCAAGGTCACAGCTCGGAGTTCCCATGGACCCAAGGTGAGTGCGGGGCTGAGGTCCAGGGCAGAGCCCGCACACCAGAGGTCTCCTTTATCCTGCAGATGTCAGCCTCCCGCGGCTGTGTTCTTGAGTAGCTCTGTGAACTGAACTCCTTGGAAGGCTTGTGTAAAGTGAATAATGACCTGCTGTCCCCTTTCTAAGTCCCATTGTCCATATATGGTGTTTTAGCCCGAGGAGGGGCTGGCTTGTATTTTGTAGGATGTGGGAAATGATTTGGTCCCTGAGGCCAGGGAAGCCATTGTCCCAGATGAGGTTGGAGAGCGGAAGAAGAGATTGACGAGGGAAATCAATTAATAACAGGCCCTTCCCCACATAACCATTCTTCCTTTTCCTTTTCTGAGATGACTGCTGGCCTTGAGATCTTGGGATTCTCAACAGGGTCGTTCTCTGCACCACTGGGGGAGCCTGCTCAGGATATGCTTGGAGTTTTGTGGGGCCGAAGCCAATTTGGCTTCTGGGCTCATCCGCCAGTTTCCTATCCGTCCAAGTGCTTGGGGTGGCAGCTTTGTGTTTAGGCCCACTGGGAATTTGGTGTGCAAGGCAGGTGGGCATCTGGGTCTGGGTTCTTAACGGTGGCAGGGATCTAGGCAAAAAGGTGGGCCAAGAGGATTCAACTTGAATCCAGTGGTGTTCCAGAGGGGATCCAGAAGCCACTGGTGATCCAAGGAGATTCTTGAAGCAGTTGAAGATAGGTCTTCTCAAAAATGTGGAGCAATTTAGGGGCACCTGACGGGCTCAGTCAGAAGAGCATGTGACTCTTCATCTCGGGGTTATGAGTTCGAGCCCTGCGTTGGATGTAGAGATTACTTAAGTAAATCGAAAACTTTTTAAAAATAGGGAGCAATTTGAAGTTATGTTAAGAAGCTTTCAAATTGAATGTTTTTTTAAAAGATTGTACTTATTTAGGGGCACCTGGGTGGCTCAGTCGGTCAGGAGTCTGCCTGCTACTCAGGTCATGATCCCAGGGTCCTGGGATTGAGCCCAGCATCAAGCTCCCTGCTTAATGGGGAGCCTGCTTCTCCCTCTCCCCGCGCCCCGCTTGTGCTCTCTCTCTCTCTCTGTCAAATAAATAAATAAAATCTTTAAAAAAATTTAGAAAAAGATTGTATTTATTTATTTGAGAGAGAGGGGGGGTGAGGGAGAGCAAGGAAGGAGAAGCAGACTCCCTGCCGAGCAGAGAGCCCTGCCGAGCAGAGAGCCCCATCTCAGGGCCGAGATCATGACCTGAGCCGAAGACAGATGCTTAACCGACTGAACCACCCAGCTGCCCCATTTTTTTTCTGGCTGCTGGTTGCAATATTTTATTTTTTTGTAAAGTTTTATTAGAATGCAGCCATGCTCTTTTTTTTTTTTTAAGATTTTTCATTTTCGGGTGCCTGGGTGGCTCAGTTGTTAGGCGTCTGCCTTCGGTTCAGGTCATGATCCGAGGGTCCTGGGATCGAGCCCTGCTTTGGGCTCCCTGCTCCACAGGAAGCCTGCTTCTCCCTCTCCCTCACCCCCTGCTTGTGTTCCCTCTCTCACTGTCTCTCTCTGTCAAAAAATAAATAAAATCTTTTAAAAAAAAGATTTTTCATTTTCAATTTGAATGTTGATATACACTAATGAACAGATTTCTAGCCAGAGTATAATGAATTTGGGTTTGTGGTGGAGGCTCTTAGTCTTTTTTGGACCGTAGAGCATTTTGGGAAACTGTAAGACCCTGTCCACAGAAACATGACCTCAGAATTTTGCCAGTAATTTCAAGGAGTTCATGGGCCCACCCCCTCCACAAAGCCCACCTTTGGGCTCCAAATTAAGAACCCGAGGGATAGAGTTTGAGTGGGTTTTCTCAATGATCTCACAGCCACCTCTGTATGGCAGAGACATGCCAAGTAAGAACACAGGTCATGACATAGTAGAGCATATATATATATATATATATATATATATATATATAGCATTTGCTCAAGTAACTGTGATTTGTCCTGGGTGGTAATAAGAATAATAGTTCATGTTGTTACATGTACTGTATGCTATACACAAGCAGACACACACACACATAGCATATATACTATATGCCAAGTGCTTTCTACAGATGTCATCTAACTTAATCCGTACAATAACCCTATGAGGTGAATGCTATACCCAATTTACAGATAAGAAGATGAAGGGAACACACTGAATGGGCAAGTTACCCAAAGTTACACAGCTACTAAATGGCAGAGCTAGAACTCAGACTCTGGTCATTGGCTCCAAAGTTCATGTCCATCTTCAGCTGTTGCCACCCTGTCTTCTACTCTCCTTATGTATAACTGTCTCACTGGCCATTTGGCAAGTGTTTATTGAGTAGTTACTACGTGCTAGTCCCCCCCCCACCCCCAGGCGTGAGCTACATCTCCAGGAGGGCGGTACAGCATTGTGGTGAGGAGGATGCTTTGCGGAGCTGGGCACAGTGCCCGAGTTTAAGTCTTGGTCCTGCTTTTTCCTAACTGTGTGCTATCGGCCAAGTGACTTAATCTCGCTGGCCCTCAGTTTCCTCATATGTACAATGAGACTATAATAGTACCTCTTCCATAGGGCTGTGCAAAGATTAAATGAGATGATGTCGTGAAGTGTCCAGAATAGGCAAATCGATAGAGATAGAAAGTAGAATCGTGGTTGCCTAAGGCTGGAGGAGGTGGGGAAATGGGGATGGGGTTTCCATTTGGGGCAGTGAAAAAGTTCTGGAACTCCATGATGGTTATATGACTCTGCAACTGTACTAAAAGCAATGGAATTGTAAACTTAATCAAATGAATTGTATGGTATATCTCAAAAAATTACATGTCACTAAAACTGTTGTTAATAAAAAGTAAATGAGGTGATATATATGAATGCTTAGAACAGTGCCTGGCAGGTAGTAAGTGCTCGGTAAATGTTCGTGGCTGCTGGTTGTTATTGTTAGTATTACTAACAAAATAGACATGCTCCCTGCTCTCATGGAGCTTATGTCTTGCAGGCGACCTGATGACAGGCAGGCACTGCCCTTTACTCTATTAGATGAACAGTTCACTGGGCCCACTGACAGATGCCGAGGGCAGAGAATAAAGCTATGAGATCGGGGGCCTTGCAGCAGCCCTTTGCAGCTTCCTGTAGTGATTTAGCAAATGTCCATTTTTTGGGGAGAGTAAATAACTTAGATCTTTCTTTTCTTACCTCCCATTTTTCCGGAGAAAGAAACTGTTGATAAGCAAAGTAAGATCAGGGCTTAATTCAAAACAGCCCCTTTCAGGGTATGGCCAAGAATCAGAATAGTCTCCTGTCCCCTATACCACCTGCCCCAAGGCCTCATGGAATCCTGGAGGGCTGGCTGAATCATCAGCAAAGAAAGAGTTCTGCTTCATCTGGTGCTGGGTATATTTTATTGTCTTCTCATCCTTTGGAAAATTCCTTGGAAAACCTTTCAAAACTCTGTTAACCAGAACATTCATCTTACATGGTCTCCCCATCCACCCAACTTTTTGCCTAAGTTGGAGCATGCAAATACATTTTTACTCTCGGTGCTGCCCTTGCAGAACATTTGGACAGAAATCCCTTCTAGATGTTCTGTTTTACTTGTTTTTGACTATCTTAGGAAATAAAAGTTAATGATCTGCACTTGAAAGAGCCAGCTAAAAGTGATATTCAGAAATAAATAGGACATGTTCAGATTTATGTGCATTTAACTTTATTCCCCCTGACTTCAAGTAGTCTTTCTCTGGCCATTCCTGAAGGTGAGCTTTTAAGCAACAGTTCCCCATCTTTCTTTCCTCCCCCGTTCTTTCTTTTTCCTAACACTTTGATTTGTAGGAACCAGCAACAAAGGGGGCAAAGGGGGCAACTGAACTTGAATTTTTAGCTCAGCCCTCTGCTGAGTAAGAAGCAGGAGGAGATCACAGTTTAGGAGGAGTCCTGGGAATTTGGTGGGGAATGGTCACTCCCTATCCCTGGGGAATTGAGACACACCCCCCCCAACACCCTGGAAAATGTTCTATTGATAAGATATCGGGTATCCCCTTAGCTGGAGCTAGACAGTGATAACCTTCTAGGAGGTGCATGTGGGTCTGCTTAGGGGGAAAACAACTCTTCCTTTCTTCCTAGGGCCTGCTTTCATAAAAAAATTAAAATGTTTTGCTTATTCTGCACTCCCTGGATGCTAGAAACCTGGAAGTCCCTACCTTGCCCTTTTTCTTGTTTGGTGGCATGGAGAGACCTCAAAGCTTGTGAGCATATGCAGCTGTGAGGCTGGGAGTGTCCTTGTGCTGTGTAAGCACGGCCAGTGTGCCTGTCCAAGTGAGCGAGTGAGCGGAGCTGAGCAAAAACAGTGGAGGACGCGAGTGGGGAAGGAGAAGAGTGAGAACTGCTGCAGAGAGAGGCCCAGGTGGGGAGCCAGGAGCCCTAGGTCTCAGTCCCAGCTCTGCTACTTTGTCACTGCAGGCGCACATGAGCTCATTTGCAGATTTGCCTGGGAAGTGGCGGGCGCCCCCCAGCGCGCGCAGACTCCCAGGGCCGTGTGTTTCCCTGGACAAAGCATTTAACCTCTAGTCTTGGAGCCTCAGTTTCCTGGTCTGTGCAGTGGGGATGATATTAACTTCTGCTTTGGGGGTTGTCAGGAAGATCAAATCAAATAACAGAGAAGAGAACATTTTGAGACGTTGAAGGTACTGCAGAGTATCAAGTGGCATTATTAATAATGCCTCGGCCTTTTCCTTGTCTTCCTTAAGTGCGGGCCAGTGTGAGTTGCTCCCGTGTCATGCCTTTCTTCTCGCCTTCGTTGAATCTATTACACACGGAAATAGACCGTTTTTCTTGAGTTGACCCAGGCTAAGGATTGTTTTCAGTTGTTGGTGTCTGTACCATTTGCACTGAAGGTATTTGACCAGTGTGGTCACCCGACTTGCCAAAGAGGCGTTTCTGTTTGCTACCTGTCTCTATTGCTGTTTGGATGTAGAGAACACGGGCCTGACTTTGCACCTTTGAAAATGACTTTGGGTATTGATGTGGCCTGTGAATGCAGCCTCCATTAGACCTGTAAAAATGATGGCGTGTGGATGTCTGTGGAGATTAGTTAGAACACAGGGTTCAGGCCCAGAAAGCCCCGCCCCGGGCCCCCACCTGGGCTCTGAGCTCTGTCCGTGTGTCAGAACGGGGCCCCGGACTTAGCGCTGGCAAAGCTTTCTTAAGAAGAGGAACTGATCTCAGACTTGACTCTCTCTACCTCTCCACAGTGCCGGAAGCCGCCTAGTGACCCCCAGGAACCCACCAAGAAAAGCCCCAGGGGGGCTTCAGATTCAGGAAAAGAGCACAATGGAGTCAGGGTAAAGCACAAGCACCGGAAGCCAGCAAAGCCGGATTCCCAGTCTCCAGGAAAGCGAGCCGATGGCCACGAGGAAGGTAGGCTCCTCAGTTCCTCACCCTCTGGGCTGGGCTGCAGAGGGATCCCCGTGGCAGGTCAGTGGCAGGTTGGGGGGTGGGGGTGACTCTGCACTGCCCAGAATAGTGAGACTTCCTCATTATGGAAAGAAGATAAAATTGACACCTCTGAAATCAAAGGCAAGGGAGAATGGGTTTTATTCTGTTCACCCTGGTCACTAGAATAAGGTATGCTCTGAGGGCCAAAGAGAGTGGTTTTCAGACAAACAAAAGTCAGTCCTACGACAGAGTAGCCAACCCATTACCCTGCCATGGGTCTCGGCTCAGAAAAGAAATGGGGTTCGTGAGGACTGAGACCAAAACAGCAGGACGGGGTTCATGACACATGTTTTTCTACCTTTGGTATAGTCGAAAACTCCCATTATAAAAAGTTAAAAAATTAATACCCAGCGAGCTAGCCGGAAGCATTTAGGGAAATCCTGAACCCTTATTATCGAGGGACATGCAGTATGTTTGGAGTAGGGAGGTGTGTACTTGACCTGTGTGCTCTGCCACGCTAGTTCCTTGGTGCCCCCATCAGAGAGAGACGCCCACATGTTCCTGCGTACAGTAGCCGTTTTCATGGCTTTGCCTGTCTGACCCGACCTGCCTTTTTCTAGTCTGTTCTTATGCGGCAGTTTTCCTTTGTCCACTACTCCCTGCTCCCATCTTCCTGCCTCACCTAGTCCTCTATGATCCATTGAGGTTGCCCTCGTCTGGGACCTGCTCCAGCTTAGTCCTAACTTTGTGGAGGGGCGGCAGCCTCACAGTCCTACAGGCAGCCAGGCCTTCAACTTGCTGGCATGCTGGCGAATTGATTCTGTACACAGCCCTTTTTTTGGTGTCAGCAAAAATGACCCAACTCCCAGTTTTCAAAAACCACCTGGAAGTGCTCCTTCTCTAAGAGATGTACATAGGTGAGAGCAGCCTGAGGAGAGCCAACGAATGCAACCCTGGGAAAGGCACAAATCCTCCCTTGATTTTTCCACTGAGCCTCTCCGGGATGGGGTGGGTGGGGTGTGGGGCTTTCAGTCCTTGGACTCCTGATTGTGATATTTCTACCTTCTGCCCTGAAACCACATGTCACTCCAGGTTCCTTGGAGAAGAAAGCAAAGAGCAGTTTCCGTGACTTCATCCCCGTGGTTCTGAGCACGCGGACGCGCAGTCAGTCTGGTGAGTGAGGCCCAAATTGGCCCTTCTCTGCAGAGAGAGGTAGAAATCTGGTCGAGCGATTTTGCCGTTGGTCCAGGTGGAGAGTTGAGACTTTGACTCACCATGCTAAGACGGCCAGCTCCTTGCAGAGACAAGAGAGCCCAGGGTGGGGAGGGGGAAGCACAGCCCACGATGTCAGGACTGCTTGCTTCACTTTTCCAAACAGGGCTTTTCCGAGCAGGGATTTGACATCTCTTGTTGGCAACCAGTGGTGGGAGGAGGAAAGGCCCGTGCCACTCAGGAAAACTGGCCTACTCCAAGCTTTCGCATCTCGTGGTCAGTGGGGCCAGTCTCAGGCACGGACATGCAACCTTTGGACTTACTGCCCTATGTGACAGGCGTCAACAAAATCGGCAATGGTCGCTGAGTTGTCAGGGCCAGTAGAATCGCATTTGGTCCCCTGAATTTGAAGAAAATGGCTCTTTCTATAGCCCCTGCTTTTGCCTACCAGCCTCCACGTTGGCGTGTAGCACTAGAAGTGGTTGCCCTGCTTCACCCGTATTTCCATGCAGAGTGGCTAGAATGGGGAAACAGGGCGCAGTGTAAACTCAGCTAGCTGACATTCTATTAACTGGCACCCTCAGCACACGGAGAGCGTGGTGGTAATTGGGGCTCGTAATGACGGCCTGGAGGCCTCGCAAAATCCTGAAGTGTCTTCTGAATCATCAAAGAGTGATTACATTATGCCCAGTCTCGTTTTACTGTTAAACACATTGTACTGTATTTGATTCTTTGGAAATTGGTGATCCCTGTGTGATCTCTCTGGTGATTCTGTATTAACCAGAATATTAGATTAACCAGAACACTTCGTTCCTTGCCTGTCTGTATATGGAAATTTTGCTGGATATTTGCTGTCTTTAAACGGTCTGACTGACTTGAAGCTTTGGTTAAGGACTATTCCTTTTGCCTCAAAACCATTTCTTTTTTCCACTGGCCTCGCTTGTGTTTGGGGATTGTCGAGTTAATAGCGAGTCCTTGGGAGAAGGATGGTGGTGTCTCAGAGCTGCTTCTGAAGAAGATTGTCAGATCTGCTGTTGTGCTAAGCCGCGCCAATTTAGGGTCGTACTTTTGTGGTTAGCAGAGTTATGAAGGAAGGAGTGGGGATGAAAAATGGCCTCTTGGCAAGATGGTGGAGGAGGGCAGGAAAGGTACCATTGTGCCGGGGTGCTGGGAGGGGAGGGAAGTGCCTGCCCAGCGGTGAGGAACAGCTGCTGCGGGGCGGAGGGGGCTGTGCAGGGAGAGAACTCCACCCCTGGACTCTTGGCCACTTAATAGGAGGTGGGGTCAATGGGAGGGAAGAGGGCCTGGTGGAGGAGCATTTGGGCGGGACTAACCCAGGCTGTGTCACAGGAAAGGGACTCCTTGCTTCGCTTTTCCTGAGACTCTTCTTTTGTGATGATTCTGCTTGCCCAGGGTGGCTTTGTCAGTGAGACTAGTGGTCACATAGCGAGCAGGGGCGGGGGTGCCCTGCCGATCTGCCCTCCCTCACCTGCTACTGAACCCTGATTTCCCAAAGGGCAGGGACCTGTGGCCCCCTCCTGCTCCTCACATAATGCTTGGCGCCTTGTAAGCACTAAGTAAAAGTTTGTGCAATGAGTTAAAGTCACAGCAACATGGATGAGGAAGGGCGTGTGGCTTGGATACTCGATATTTGTGTGGTATATTGGACTCTGTAAAATGCTTATGGGCGGATTATCTCATTTGAGCCTCAAAACAGTCCTGTGAGGCCAGTAAGGCAGAGAACAGTGTCCCCGTTTTATAGAGGAGGAAACAAAAGTGAAGGAACTTTCCCAGAGCGCACAGCTAATAACTGGCAGAGCCTGAACTTGAACCCAGACCTTCAAGCTTCTAATCCAGGGCACTTGCTTCGACACCATACTCTTTGTCCTTTGAAGAGGTACCTGACCGTCCTCTGTACATCCCGTCCACAGGAAGCATCTGTAGCTCCTTTGCTGGTATGGCAGACAGTGACATGGGAAGCCAGGAAGTCTTCCCCACAGAGGAGGAAGAAGATGTGACCCCCACCCCGGCTAAGCGTCGCAAGGTGAGAAAGGCCCAACAGGACACCCAGTATCGCAGCCACCATGCCCAGGACAAGACTCTGCTGAGCCAGGGCCGCCGGCACCTGTGGCGAGCCCGAGAAATGCCCTGGAGGACTGATGCTGCCCGGCAAATGTGGGACACCAATGAGGAGGAGGAGGAAGATGAGGAGGAGGGCCTGGTGAAGAGGAAGAAGCGGAGACGACAGAAGAGCCGAAAATATCAGACTGGGGAGTACCTGACGGAGCAAGAAGAAGAGCAGCGGCGGAAAGGGAGAGCAGGTAAGGCTGGCTGGGGATTGCCGCTCCAGTGAGCTGCTGTCACTCATCCCCAGGCCACAGTGACTTTGGCTTCTGGGGACCCTCGGGCATCCTGGGTGTTCCCACCTCTGCCTTCTCTTCGCCAGCCGAAGGCCTCTGCACCCATAGAAACCTGGTGCTATGAGCTCCAGCTGCCAGAGGGGGTCACTCAACTCCAGGCCCCAGGCTGTGGCTTGGGGTTCAGATTGAATTGAGTTTGGACTGACCTGCAGGGGAGCGGAGGACGTGAAGGCCCGAGCCCTCCAATTTCATATAAGAGTCTGAACCTCTGGGCAAGGCCACAGTGGCATCCTTGGCATGGGACAACTCGATACCAGGGAGTTCTCTGGTTGGCTTGAGGGAGCTGGCTCTTGGGAGGCTGGGTTCTTTCTCCTAGAATCCTGGGTTCAAGAAGAAAGAGGCATTGGCTGCCTTTCCGGGGATGCCTCCACCCCCTACATTAAAGAGAAGTACCAAGTTTCCTCAACTTAACAGAAGAACTTCAAGTAGAAGCGGGCACAACTTTGCTTTCTCGATCAAAGCTACAAAGGTTCTTAAGAGGCAGAGTGAAGCTTTGAGGTGACCCGAGGTGCCATCAGTTTTGTTGGACCCGAGTTGGAAGAGCAGGCAGACCAAGGAGAAAACCAGGCTTTCTTTGGCTACGTCAGATGCTATAATATATAATCATGGAGGCACAGACTGTCACCAAGGCTAATATCAGTATGTTCTGCTAAGTATTGTTCGGGCCCATTTCTGGGTTTTTTTTGGGGGGGGGCATTTTTATAGCAGATTTCTAGATGAGCAAAAAGTATGTCTCTGGGTTCAATAAGAGCATATTTCTCTCTCATTCTTTCTCTGACCTCTGCCCTTGAAGCAACATTTGATTGTCTCTGATAATATATTTATCCTGTGCTGCTGGGAAATATCTACAGTCTCCCTATTATTGAAAACAGAATAGCTGCCTTCTGAGGGGGTAATAGATTCTGGGTTTGCTATAACGCAAACAAGGCTAAACCTCACTTCCAGCTCGGTTTAAGTAGACATGTATACGATACCGTCCCTATACTGCAGAGGGTAAGGGAGCTAATCTTCATCAACTGTGGGAGAGGGTGGGGATGATTTTCCCTTTTACCTGCCAGAGCCATAAGGGATTGGTCAAGAATGAGGCGTCAAGCCGTTGGTCTCAGCCACTTGTGTTTGGATGAAGAAGAGCTTTTGTGTCACGCAGTCTTCTTTACCAAGAGCTGGTTCCCTACAAGCTTGGACACTTCCGTGGAACTTACTGGTTTGGAATCAGAAGGACTTTCGAGGTTACCTGGTTCCATTTTCCACCCAAAGCAGAGATCTCTGTAGCACTGTGGACAGGTAGCTTTTACGTAAACACCCCGGGGAGCATAGAGAACAACTGCTTGGCAAGGCGTCCTGTTTGATTTGGGGGCAGCTGCAGCTTTGGAACGTAGGTCATTCTCCCTCCATGCATGTGTCTAAGGGTTTTGAGTCAAGGCTGTTGGCTTTGGCTTATGGTTTGGTTACCTTCCTCCAGATCCGATGGTGACATCTTCATGAAGGGATTGCCTGGCAAATGTCTCTCTTCTCAGGAAAGCTCTGATCCTTCCTATTACTGCCTATCTTTCAGGTTGACATGAGGGAGTCAGGCAAAGGCCAAACTAGACAGGTCACCTTACTTCTGTCTGAGCCTCATGACCTTTCTGGTTTTTTAAGGATTTTGTTTATTTATTTTAGAGAGAGAGAGAGCGAGCGAGCATGAGTCAGGGTGGGGGGTGGGGTGGGCAAAGGCAGAAGGAGAGGGAGAAGCAGACTCCCCACTGAGGAGGGAACCTGATGAGGGGCTCCATCCCAGGATGCCAAGATTGTGACCTGAGCCGAAGGCAGATACTTGACTGACTGAGCCACCCAGGCACCCTCATGACCTTTCCTTTTGTCCTGGACTTTGGTATATCCCTCCTTGACCTGCAGAAGGGATAAGAAGAGCCACTTCCACTTACCCAGCTACTGCTTCCACTCTGTTTCTTTCCATGCTACTATGAAGTTCTTGCTCCACTGCAGCTGAATAAACTCCAGAGCCTGCCCAGCCCTGGGTAAATGGGGTAGGGAGCTGCTCCTTTTCCTGTGGTGGTGAAGGCTGTAATATGGCATCCCCATGTTTCCTGAGGTCCTCCCTCACAAGGCACAGTTCTGTTCCTTCCTCTTTTGCCTCAGCCCAGACTTGTTGCATCAAAAGTCCCAGTTTAGAATGTTCTGGTTGGAATTGCCATTAGAAGCCATCTAACACAGCAGTTCTTGGACAGGTGTGAGGACCCACTGGTGGGTTGGGGCTAGTTGGGAGAAAGCGCTGGTATGATAACTGGCCTTCTAAGAGCTGTGCGTAACCCAGAGCCAGTTCTTCATACTCTAGTGATGGCTCCCGCATCTGGATTTGCCGTTGGTAATGTCACATGTGAGAACACATGCCACGGTCAAGGGATGCCAGCTAAGAACTCTTGGATCTTGCTTAACTCCCTTGGTTTACAAATTAGAGAAACTGAGGCTGCAGTTACTCATTTCCTAGACATGCTGATCTTTTGTCATGTGCTCAGTCCTGTGGGGGAAATAAAGAACACATGGGCATGGCCCTCCCTCAAGAGCTTACACTGCAATAATATGATAAGGATGCCTTCCTCTTTATAACACCTTATAAAGGGGCTTTGTATATGTGACCTCATTTAATTCTCATACCAGTCCTCTGATGTGGAATATACCTTCTCCATTTTACAGACATAGAAACAGACTGTGGGAGATTATGTGGGCAATTATGACTTGCCTCAAGCCAATTACACAGCTAGTGGCCAAGCCATGTGACACTAATATTAGTTAAGAGATAAGAGTAAACCTAATCTACCCCCCCTATACCTGAGATTTAGGACTGACCTGTGGGATAAGGCTATTGGCAATGAAGTTCCCAGCGCCACTCAGGGATCCGTCTGGAAAGAGCTGTAAGAATCACAACATACTTTTTAAAAAAATATATTTTGTTTATTTATTTTAGATTGGGGGGGCAAGTGGGGGGAGGGAGCAGGAGGGGGAAAGAATCTCAAGCAGACTCCGTGCTAAGCGTGGAGCCTGACGCAGGGCTCCATCCCACCACCCCAAGATCATGACCTGAGCTGAAACCAAGAGTCAGCCGTTTGACCAACTGAGCCACCCAGGCGCCCCTTGAATCACAGCCACACTTTTTGAAACTAGAAAGTGCTTTGTCTAGTGAGCTGTGGCTAGAATTAGAGATGTTGCTCAGTGTATCCCAGTGACTTGATTTCCAACCAGGGAAGGCAGCAGGTTTCTGTGACTGTCCATCAGCTAAGTAGGCCCAGGGCACCTTCTGGTTTCAGGGAGTTTCTGTGGCTTCGATCTTGGCGTCCTCAGAGAGTGACCAACCAGGCAGTCAGGTGGGTGGGCGGAAGCAATGAAGGAAGACTTCTCCGTTTACGCCCCACCCCAGTATACTTCATACTTCGCTTCAGCAGAGCTGCTAAATTTGTTTTCATACTAGAATGGAGAAAGAGACAAAGCGGATGAGGGAAAAGCCAAAAAGAAGGTTCTGATCTGCTCTGGGCTATGGGGAAATCCTTTTAAAATTACCCTATCTTGGGGACAGCGAGCCGGGCCGCCCCCTGCTGGCAGGGCTGGGAGTTGTCACCGGCTTGGGGAGGAGAGACTTTGATGTTAAGTACAGTGTCCACTTGAGAAGCATTTAGTGGCATTGTCGGCACCACACTAGACACTGATAGCTGATCGTTACACAACTCAGCACCGAGATTCGCCTCCCCAAAGCCTTCTGATTCATTGTAGAGGAAGGCATTGCTTTTCTGTGTTCCATTTCCCTGACATCCATTCTTTCCTGTTTCTTGCCTTCAGATTTAAAGGCCCGTAAGCAGAAGACTTCCTCCCAAAGTTCGGAGCACCGCCTCAGGAACAGGAACCTCCTCTTGCCCAACAAAGCCCAGGGGATCTCGGATTCACCAAACGGTTTCCTCCCAAATAACCTGGAGGAGCCAGCCTGCCTTGAAAATTCAGAAAAGCCATCAGGAAAACGAAAGTGCAAGACCAAGCACATGGCAAATGTCTCAGAAGAGGCCAAGGTGCGTTGCCAGTGAGGGGAGTTTATGGGAAGGAAGCGGGCTAGGGTGGCAGGCTTTCCACAGGCTCCTTGAACAACAGTCATCTGAGTGAGTGAGTGAGTGAGTAAGTGGATGGGGAGGACCCAATTAGTTCATATTTATTAAAGTATTTTGAAGTAGTTCCAGAAGAGTTGGGGGTTAAATGGGACCTAAAGTTATCAGTTAACAATAAGAGTCTGCAAACTCTCAGGTTTGGTTCTTTATGGCTTTTCCTCAACAGCTCTTGGATCTCCTTTGAGTTAGGGAAGAGTTGAAGAATATGGCAGGATGTTAGCCTGAATAGCTTGTTAACATCCAATCAAGAAGCTTTTGTCTGGGCTTAACTCCCTGGAAACCAGTCAGAGAGTTTTCTGAATCAATCAAGGTAGAAAACAACTTGTAGAAGCAAGGATGTTGATGTCCAGACAAAGGTTGCTTGAGGATAGGCTGAAGGAGTTAGAGCTGCCCTCCCACCGGCAACTCACCAGTTCCTTTGCTTCTCGGGGAAGCAGAGGAGCAGGTAAGTGGGCACTCACCAATCAGTAGCCAGGCCAGCGTTCTAGAATCCTTGTTCATAATTGACATCTTTTTGGGGGGGTCTGATGTTCACATCATTGGTTTCAGGTTCCACATTATACCATTTGCAAAAAATCACACGGTCCTCAGTCCTCGGGTGAGCTTTACATTTGAGAGAAGCGAAGGTCCAGGCCCCAATGTCATTGGCAACCAAAAAAAAAGGTCATAGTGGTCTTGTTTGGTGGTTGTGATTTTTCCAGCTCTTTCCAGCTCCAGAGCAGGGATCCCTGAGTGGCACTGGCAAAAGGCGGGAGACCCAGGTGCTTGTCTCCCTCTCCTTTTCCCTTCCCCCTCCTGGAATCTGGTTCCAGCTCAAACAAGGTACTCAAGCCTATTTCTTCATCTTTAAAAATGGAGATGATACTCCATGTCCTTTCCATCTCACAAGGGTGCTTGGGGGAACAAAGGAGGCAACGGATGTAAAAGGCTTTGATAACCGTAAAGTGCTCTTTGAGGTTGGTGTACATCCTTGAGCTTCGGGTCGAGGCAAGGATGAGAGGACAGAGGCCTGGAGTGGCAAGGTAGCAGTGACCATTCCCTCAGACCCCCGGAGGGGGCGGGGCCGGGGGAATAAAGAAGTCTGGTCTGTGCTGAGGGCTCCGTTCACGTGGTCGTTCTTAATTCCCACAGTGGCTGTTAGAGGTAGGCACTGTAGTCCTCGTTTTATGGTGAGGAAACCGAGGCTCTGGGAGGCTAAGGGACTGGCATGAGGTTATTCAGGGGTCATGAGTGACAGAGTCAGGACGGGAAGCAGGCCTCACTGCCCCGGCTCTTCCCGTGTGCCTCCACCCCGTCAGTGGGTGGCTTCTGTCTGTATCCGGGAGACGCTGGGGGTGGGGGTGGCCAGGCAGGGACACACTGCAACGCTGAGCGGCTCTGGTGAAAGGTGGGCGTCCCCTCCTCTCCGCCCCCCCCCCCCGCTCCTCCCCAGACACTCAGATGGCCCTGTCCCACACAAAGGTGACTGGCCGCCTGACATTCAGCAACACACGCTGAGAGTTGTGTCTGGTTATTCCGCCTGGCAGTGTGTCTGCAGAAATGTTCCTCCCAGAGAGGTTTTGTCCCTTCACAGGGCCTCCCTTTCTCCGTCCCGCCTTCCTTTCTCTCCCAGTCACCACCACCTGCTCTGGATGCCCCCATTGGCACGGTGCTTTGTAGTGGGAAGCGGGGCGGGGGGAGGCCGGGAGACGCGCCTGCGACACTAAAGCTAGGGCATTGGCCAAAGGCTTCTTCCCACAGGGGCTCTGAGCCAGGGAGGAAGAGGGGAGGGGGCCCTCATTTGTTCTTGCTCCTCCCTCTCTCAGGCAGCCTCGCTTGTCTCTGGCGGCTCTTGCCCCCAGAAGGAGAGTCACCCTTTGGCTCCTGGCTTGGCTTAGCAAAAACCTAGGCACTTTACCCAGCATCCTCCAGTAGTGCCATTTTCTACCTCTGTCCTCATGGTAGTAGAGCACCACTCTACACTCCTCGGTAGTGCCTTCCTGCTAGTGACTGGACCTCTCTGCCCTTTGGGGATGGGGATGGATAGCAGCTCTGGTTGTCTGGGGATTTACCAGAGGAGACAAATGCCCTGGGCTCTGGTCTTTTCCCTGCTGCCATCCCTTCCCGGGCTTCATGATATTCTAGGTAACTTTTCAGTCTGCCCAGGGCTCTGCACAGAGCTGGCTTGAATCAAGTCAACAAATATTTGTTGTGATGATGTGTCCAGCCTTGAGTGAAGTGCTGTAAGAAATAAAAGCAAATATGACAGTACGAACCCTGCCCCAAAGGAGCCTCAAACCTAACAGGGGAGGCCAGACTTGCCCATGAAATAGTGGAAGGAAGTCAAAAGTCCAGCATCAAGTACCAGGTTATTTGTTTCAGGCTAGGTGCCCTGGATATGTGGAGAAGGAAGGCTAGAGTGTTATAGAATGTTATAGAAGACATAGGATTTCCATGAGACCTTGGTAATACTCTGAGGGATTTGGATAAGTGGTTTGTATTAGTTGTCTCTTGTGGTCTAACAGATTACCCTCAAACTTAGCTCAACGCAACAGCAAACATATTATCTCCCATAGCTTCTGGTGGTCAGGGGTTCATGAGCAGCTTAGCTGGGTCTGGCTTGGGGCCATGAGTTTGTGGTCAAGGTGTCAGCCAGGGCTTCATTAAACTGAAGGCTTGACTGGGGCAGGAGGGTCTGTTTCCAGGGGGGCTCCCTCGCATGGCTGGTCATTGGCAGGAGACGCCTCCTTGCCTTGCCCTGGAGGCCTCTCCAAAGGACTGCTTGAGTGTCCTCATGACGTGGCAGCTGGTTTCCCCCAGAACAAGTGATCCAAAAGAGAGAAAGGCTGAAGCCACATTGTCTTTCAGGAAGTGGCCTTGGAAGTCAAACACTGTCACTTCTGCACTCTCCTGTTGGCTACACAGGTCAACCCTGTCCAGTGCAGGAGGGGGCTACATGAGAGCACAAATATCAGGAGGGATCATCAGGGGCCATCTTAGAATCTGATGAGGGCAAAGTCTGCCCTCTGGTCGCCCAATGATTCATGTCCCTCCCACACGCAAGGCAGACCTACCTCTCCCAAGGCCCCCCAAAGTCTTGTCCAGTTATGACATCAGCTCCCAGTTTATTTTTTTTAATTTTATTTATTTATTTGAGAGAGAGAGAGAATGAGTGAGAGCACGAGTGGGGGTGGGGGGAGAGGCAGAGGGAGAAGCAGGCTCCCTGATGAGCGGGGAGCCAGACTCGGGGCTCGATTCCAGGACCCTGAGATCATGACCTGAGCTGAAGGCAGATGCTTCACCGACTGAGCCACCCAGGTGCCCCCAGCTCCCAGTTTAGAATCTCATCATCTAACTTAGGTCCAGGTGCAAATGAGGCTCCTTGGGTCTGGTTCCTGGAGTTCAGTTCCTCGAACACAGTTCCTCTAACACTCCCCACATGTAGAGCCCACAAGGGAGAAAGTGAGGCTCAGAGAGGTTGGGCCTTAACCCAGGTTTTGTAGCTAGTGGGTGGCAGAGGCAAGATACCAAACCTACATCTATTTGACTCTTGAGCCCGAGTGCTTTCCACCACCCAAGGTGGGCATGAATGTGATCTAGGGCCATGGTGTGGAGGAAGGTGGGAAGACGCTGGGGTAGGTTAGAAGGCAGGTTTTTACAACAAGAGTGAAGGCTTTAGCAGCTGTGCCTCTTCAGTCGAAGATACCTGTCTCCAGTTCTCTTTGCTCTCAGTTTGCTTCACTCATTTAGTAACAGGACTTGTCCCAAAACCTCAACAAATGGGGATTGAGGCAGGTAAAGCAGGCAAGCGGAGTGTTTGGGGGAAGCTTGGATGTGCCCTTGGTCTCTGATTTCTGATCCCTTGGTCATTCGTTGGTTTATGTGGTTGAGGATTTGAGCCCCTCAGCATCTGCTGTCCGGGTGGGAGCAGATGGGAGCCTGCACTGATCCAGGACCACCCCCCCCATCTCTGCTTTCCAGGGCAAAGGTCGTTGGAGCCAGCAGAAGACACGATCTCCCAAATCTCCCACCCCAGTGAAACCCACGGAACCATGCACACCCTCTAAGTCCCGAAGTGCCGGCCCAGAGGAGGCCTCCGAGTCACCTACAGCCCGGCAGATCCCCCCAGAGGCACGTCGGCTCATAGTGAACAAAAACGCGGGCGAGACCCTTCTGCAGCGGGCGGCGCGTCTTGGCTATAAGGTAGGGAGAGCCCCAGCGTCTGTGGAGAAGCTTCTCCCCATTGGCTCTTCTGTGGTCTGGGCTTCAACCCCCCCCCGCCCCCGGACTCCTTGTATTGCCCAGATGGTCTCTGGGGCCGCCTAGCTGCTCTCAGGGAGTGTGGGTAGGCAAGCTCATTTGAATATCAATTGGGAATGAAAAGAATTGAAATATTGATAACCCAACACATTCCTAGGCCAGAAATGGGGTTTCGATGTTGTCTTGAGCTTTGTTTTGTGGTGGCTCCCTCACTCAGAGAGGAACAGGGGTGATCATCACTCACTCTTCACACCCTGCAGCTTCCCTTCATTTGGGCTCCCATGCAGGAGAGTCAGTTGTGCATTGGCTCTCCGCCCCCACACTGCTTCCCTAGGGGGTGGAAAGAAAGCAGGAAAGGGAGCTGGCATTTATCAAGCACCACTTTGGTCATGTTAACAGCTCTGATTACTTCATATGATTTCATCTTCACACACTGACCTGTGGAGGTACGTTTTATTCGCTCCATTTTACACGTGAGAACATCAAGGCTTAGCAGTGCTAAATGGTGTGTCCAAGACCGTTCAACTCTTACGTATGAGTCTGAATTCCCACCAGGGTCTTTTTGATTCCCAAGTGCCAGGGTAGGGTGGAAGCCTGACTCCGTGACCATGATAAAATGTTGTTTTTGGACACTTTTGTTGATATGAACTCCTTGACCATGTGTCTTTGCCCACCATACCAATTATTTCCTAAGGATTTACTCTTAAGGGTGGAACTGCTGGGTTTTAGAGTAGGCCTTGGTTTAAGGCTTCCGATCCATATAACTGACTCATTTAAAGACAGTCGCACGCCCAGCCAGGCTGGTCGGCACAGGAGAACTACCTTGGCGGTGGCTCACTGGCAAGCTGCCCATCTTTCTTGAGCGCCTGGTTTGGGGGCCGGGGTAGGTGCCAAGGGAGATCTGAGGAAAAAAGATGACCAAGCCCTGCCCTCAAGTGTAATCTTCTTTTACCTGGGGCCAAACCAGCAAGTAGGAGAGGGCAGGAGAACCAGCCAGGACAGGACAGGAGCAGGTCGGGCAGCCTGTCATGGGAGGGCGGGAGGAGCAGTCTGAGGCCTGAGGGAAGAGGCCAGCGTGGTCTGCATTGGTGAGGAGGGTAGGGGCCTTGTGCTCGCCTGAGTGCAGGGAACGGGATAGTTCCTGTACATCCAAGAGACAGCACCCCCCCCCCACTGGCACACACTCGCCTGCTTGTTCGCTCACTTTCTCATTTCTCACTCACTTGCTCTAGCCGGCCAGCCTGTGAGCTAGCTGTCAGTCAGGGTGCCTGAGCTACCCGTGTCCCCGGGGACTGGGAGAGGGCTGGTAATAGGCCCCTGGTACTGCTGCCTACGTCTTCCCCTCAGAAGAGGGGCTGTCTCTCCCCTCCCCCTCAACTGATTCACCAGCTTCATCCCAGACCAGCTGGGGTGCTTCTAGTCCTGGAGTCCTGCCTCTGGTCCTATCGTGTAGCCCAGGGAGGCTAATCATTACTATGTGAATGAATGACCACACTGGGTTATGCTCAGAGCAATCCTGATTTGAGGGGAGGGCTAGAACTGACTGCCCTGGGATAAACATCCAGGGACAGTGCTGAAAACAATTAAAACTAGCCTCCAGAGATAGAACTTCAACCAGTTTTTTTCTTCCTTGCTCTCCAATTACCACCAGAGGCTGTGTTTGCCGCCACATGCCTTATTGCTCTGGTCTGGTGCTGTCTTACAAAGCCCTGGACTAGGGAACCAGTGCTCGGGGAGTTGAGGCCTGAGAGTGTGAGCTCCAGGTGGGCAGGTGAGCCTCTCTGCAGACCTCACCCCAACAACCCACACCCAGATGAGTGAGTATCCTTGGTCATAAGACGTGTCTCCCCACTTCCAAGGAACTAGCCGAGATCCCAGGCCCTGGCCATGGCACTCAGGACTGACTTTGTTGATGAAAGATTTTGAGACTTGCCCGTTATTCCCCGGGATAAAGTGCAGGTCTAAGACTTCCTCTTTGGGCATTTGAAGAGCTTCGAGCCTAACTGGGGTGATTTCAAGAATTAGGCCTCTCTTTGCTCATGGAGCTGTCCCTGTCCCTACAGGACGTTGTTCTCTACTGCCTCCAGAAGGACAGCGAAGACGTGAATCACCGTGACAACGCTGGCTACACAGCCCTGCATGAGGCCTGCTCCAGGGGCTGGACTGACATCCTGAACATCCTGCTGGAACATGGGGCCAACGTGAACTGCAGCGCGCAGGATGGCACGAGGCAAGAAACCGCTCCCCAACCCCCGCCCCCCCCCCCCCCCCCAGCTCAGCCCCTCACTCCAGAGAACTTGCTGCAGCCTGGACCTTCGCAGCATGCCAGGCCTTGTCAGGAAGTGTCTCAGGAAGACGGCTACAGACTGCAGGGGGAAGCGGTTTAGGGCAGGGGTGGATGAGTTCCTGGCCGGCCAGCCCACATCTGTTACTAAGGAGAGGTTGGGGTTATTTAGGGATCATCCTGTCAAATGCAGCTTTACCAGGAACACCACTCGGGCGTCCCTCACATCCTCCTGGTGGTGCATCTGTCTTCGGCAGAGTCTTAGGCTTTAGGAACAGGGAGGCCCACCTTAGGGTCACGTCCCAGATTTGATTCTTGATTTGATGTCTGTACACTTTAAAAAAAAAAGACACCTGCTGTGTCTTAAAGAAACTATACCCATTTGCCTCTATCAGAGGGCCTACTTCCTGGGCCAAATTGAGACATGAGCTACTTACCAAGTAAGGGGACTTGGGTCAGAGGACCCAGGCTTTGCTTGGCCGCCACCTAGTGTGTGGAGCCACTCTGCTCATCCCTGCTCCAGGGTGGTCATCCAGATCTTTCTGTTCATACCCCCAGCATCTGCTTTAAGTTTATCCTCAGTCAGGGGGGCCGTTCTCTCCCAAACTCCAGAGCAGCCAGTGGGGCTATAGTGCACCTTAGGGACTGTCCCAAAGTGTAGGGAGAACCTAAGAGAGAAATGGGAGGGAGGAGAAAGAGGCAGAGAGAGGAGAAGGAAGTGGGGAGATCTGATGGTGGGTACAGTTCAGAGGCGGTTCCTCTACCCTAACTCTTACCCGCATTATTCTGGGCTCATCTTATGTTACTTTCCCCTGAGGAAATAGCCTGGTGCTGGACACCCAGGTTCCCATCCTTTGTCCTCACCCTGTATCACCTCTGCAGGCCAGTTCATGACGCGGTGGTCAATGACAACCTGGAGACCATCTGGCTCCTGCTGTCCTATGGGGCTGACCCGACACTGGCCACCTACTCGGGACAGACAGCCATGAAGCTGGCCAGCAGTGACACCATGAAGCGCTTTCTCAGCGGTAAGCACAGCCCAGGCTTGAAGCCATCATCCGTGGGGCTGGCCTCTCATTCCTGAACTCCTAAGGAGGTATTCTTCACCTCCCTCCGTCTCAAACAGCTCCCATGAGGGGCGTCAGCCCTCTTTACAGGCTTTCCTTGAAGTGTCTCAGAAATCTCTGTGCACTTTAAAAAGCCCAGAGGTCCACTTCCTCTTATTCCTGTGCCATGAGTGTCCATATCGCATGCATCCTCTTCAGGGCCATGGCAGCCGACAGGGACCCATTTCCCAGCGAGGTATGTGGGGTAGGCCTCCTTGGGAGACAGCGGCCCCACTAATAGATTGAGCTGTGGGCAAAATGTGTTGACCCCTGTTCTGAGTGGGATGTTAGTTACAAAGAAACGACACTTAGCGTTTTGCTTTTGTCTTTGTACTTTCTTCTTGTTGGTGATCAGAGTGGAACCCTTGGGACCCCTCCTAATGCTGTATTTCTTTTTTTTTTAAAGATTTTATTTATTTTAGAGAGAGCATGCGCGTGCATGAGCACGGGGGAGGGGCAGAGGGAGAGGGAGGAGCAGGCTCCCCCCGGAGCAGGGAGCCCGATGTGGGGCTCGATTCCAGGACCCTGGGACCATGACCTGAGCTGAAGGCAGACGGTTCACCGACTGAGCCGCCCAGGCGTCCCTGATGCTGTTTCTCACAGCCCCTGCCTGTGGTAACTGACATTCCCTCGGCGCCTCCCTTCCCTCGTTCTTCCTCCCTCACCTGGCCCCTTGAGAAAAGTGCCTGGTGTTCAGGCCCATGGCAAGAGCCACAAGGCAACATGCATTTATTTTCTCATTAGTGGATAGCCACTGTTTGTCTGCAGTTCGATAGCTCTACCGAGTTGGGCAGCAGGGCAGAGGGAAGGAGGGAAGTCTAGTACAGGCATGCTCACTGGGAATCTGCTCAGACTTGACCGAATGAAGGAACCCCACCTCCTTAGTGACATCACAGCTCGGCCCTTGCTCTAGCAGTTTCTTCTTCAGACTGCCAGAGCGCTGGGCAGATCTGAAGCAGCTAGCAGTCGTCTCGTTGCCCCTCTGTGGAGGCTTCCATGTTTGTGGTTGAACCCCTCTCAGAGCAGGAGCCCATGGGACCAAGGGTTTGCTCGAGGCCACTCAGTCTCACCCGGGCTGTGGCCCTCGTTAATCCTAAAGGCCCACCTCCCTGAAGATACAGTTCTGGGTTCCCAGCCAGGGGATCATTTATTTCTTGAACAAAGGTTAACTAGATAGCTGATGATGGAGGGAGAAACAAAGGAACATGAACTAAAGGTCCCCATGGGAGGAGGACTAGGTGGGAAGCACCACCTCGTACTAACAAAAGCCGAAGGGGAAGTGATGGGAGGCTGTGGAGGGAGACCTTGACCCCTGCTCAGCCAGCCTCCATCCAGCCCCCAGTCGAGCCAGCTAGACCCTGCAGTCACTGGTCACCGTGTACAGGCCTCAGGCCTCCCTTTGGAACCAAGCCCTTCTGGCTAGGGGCAGGACTGCCTTTTCCCTCCTCAGCTCTGGGGTCCCGGGCCCCTGTCCATGAAGGGCCGAGCAGTTTGGGGATGCTCATTTCATCATTTGTCCTGGGCTAGTGATGATTCTTGTTCACTTTGACTGCACTGTCATGGAGGCGCAGGGCTCAGGGCAAGCCACCCTTTGTGGCCTTTTCTCCTATACCATGTGCCACGTGCACTGTCTTACACACACACACACACACACACACACACACACACACACACACGTCTGCCCTCGACTTGATTATCAGGAGAAGCCGGCAGAGATGAACACACACACACACACACACACACACACACACGTCTGCCCTCGACTTGATTACCAGGAGAAGCCGGCAGAGATGAACACACACACACACACACACACACACACACACACACACACACACACACACGTCTGCCCTCGACTTGATTATCAGGAGAAGCCGGCAGAGATGAACACACACACACACACACACACACACACACACACGTCTGCCCTCGACTTGATTACCAGGAGAAGCCGGCAGAGATGAACACACACACACACACACACACACACACACACACACACACACGTCTGCCCTTGACTTGATTACCAGGAGAAGCCAGCAGAGATGAACACCCAGAACTTCTCAACATGATAAAAACACTACATGAAGCTCTGTCTCTGATCAACAGGTTTAATCCAGGGGCTTCTCTTGGGGCTAGAAACTGCCCTCCTGAGGGTCTCGGGGCTCTCTGGATCCAAATAAAGCTATCTGACCACCTTAGTAAGCAGACAAACTCTTTTCTTCCCTGACCCCTTCTCCAAAATCCCAAAGGAATCCAAATGTTGAAACCATTTTCAGTAGTTAAAAATTTAGAAACAAAACACATTTTTCCCTCTCATTTCCATTAGCTAATCCCAACTACTAGCCAGCCTTTTGATGCCTTCTTAAACTAACCAGAATGCCAGCCCATGTTGCAGAGTCAAGAGACTTTTTTCTTTTCTTTTTTTTAAGATTTTATTTTTAAGTAATCTCTATAACCAACGTGGGGGCTCGAACTCACCACCCTGAGATCAGGAGTCGTATATATGCTCTACTGACAGAGCCAGCCAAGTGCCCCAAGAGAAGAGTTTTCTTAATTCTGGTCCTTGGTAGCCTGTCCAGGCCAAACACCTTCGTTCAAATCTTAACACTGCTTCTCAGCCTCACAGGCACGGAGCTTCAGTGCCGTAATGGGGGCCAGGAACTGAACGGAGTGTTGGAACAGAGCCACCTCTTTTCCATGCAAATATCAAGTGCCCATCAAAGGCAGATCTCTGGCCAGCTGTTTGGGACAGTGCCGGCAAGCCAGGCTAGGACCTTGGCCCAACACCCTGGGGAGGCAGGCACGGGCAGCAGTCAGAGGCTCCTGGGAGAGGGGACTTGGGCCCAAAGTTTGTTTTGGGGGGATGAGAAGTTAATACTCAAGCTTTTTTTTTTTTTTAATTGAGGTGAAATTCACTTCATCTAACCATTTGGAAGCAAATGGTTCAGTGGCACTTAGTGTATTCACAATATCGTATGCGCCATCATCAGGAGCTTAATTCCTTGAACCTCGTATTTTTCTCTCTTTTTGAATCCCGGCAGCCTCCCCACCAGCAAGTCTCACGGAACCACTGCACAGGGCAGCATAGTGGCTGCAGAAGGCACCCTGGGGTTGGAAGTTTGGGAGGCGTTTCCCCTCACTGCCCCCCTCCTCAGCCCCTAAACCTGGATGCATTTGGGTGGACTTCTGGATTTATTAATTTTTTTTAACCTTGCCTATCTGGCTGAGGTATTTAAAAAGCTTTTTGCTTTTCATCCCCAAGCATTTGCCTGACCAGACTCTCCATAGATTAATTGTCTTCTTCCTCCCCCGGCGGAGATCCCACTGGGCCAAAGATGAAGGTGAATCCTGGTAGGGTGCGAAGGGCTCCATTTTCTGCAGGTGGAGATGATGAGCTCAAGCCTTGGTGTTGCTCGTGGTGTAGAGCTTCCCTCTCTGCGCGAGGTCCCTGTTTTGGAAAAGTCTGGGAATCGAATCCTCTTTTAAATACACAAAGGAATGTCACTAATTACAAATATCCTGGAGTGAATCCTTTCGCATCTGGGTTATAAGTGTGGATTTTTCTTTATTGAGTTGGATTAAAGTGAGGCCCATTTCTCCTGAGATCAGGAAGGGTATGGTGGCACCCCTCATCCGTGTGCTTATTGAGCCCCCTGTTGGGTTTCAGGTACTGGAGGTCAGGCAGCAGAGCCCTTTCTCTTATCCTCAGGCTTGGAGCACCAGGCCATCCAGACTCTCAGAGAGGCCTGTGGAAGACCTCCTCCTTGGGCCAAATTACAGGCAGGCATGTGACCGATTTGCCTTTGACCCTTTGAAGAAAAGAATAATATCCAAGCTAGTCAAGGGAAAACAGATTCGTGTCCCTGCTCTGTCAGAAAGAATGTGGGGGCCGAGGGGAGTTGTTGCAGTTTGGTTTGGGGCATCCGAGGAAATATCGGCACTGCTTTTTCTTCCACTGATGAAAGGGTTAGCAGTGTACCCTCTCGAGGTCAGGGAATCACAGGTTTTGTTTTTCCTGCCGGAGACCTCTGCCATACGGCCCCGTGTCAAAGACTGCTTGTTTTTGGTTTTTCTCCCCTTTCATGTCCCTTGGCTGGTGACTTGGTTGGAGGACACGGGGAGCGGTATGGTGGGACCCTGGGAAAGAGAGAAACTCTGATTGCCAGGGTGACTGCTCGCACTGAGTAGTTAAAACATTTTTTGTGGAGACAAAATTCACAGAACATAAAATCAAGCACTTCGAATGGAACGATTCAGTGGCGTTTCGTGCATTCACAACGTTGTACAGCCACTGCCTCCATCTGGTTCCAAAACATGTTTATCACCCCCAAAATGAAGGCCCACACTCACTAAGCAGCTGCTCTCCATCCTCCCTCCCCTCCCTCCGTCGCCCCGGCCCCCAACAGGGACCCATCTACTCCCGGTCTCTCTGGATTTGCCCATTCTGGACATTACACGTAAGTGGACTCGCCCAACACGGGGCCTTTTGAGTCCGACCTCTTTCACGTAGCGTCACGTTTTCAAGGCCCGTCCATGAGGTGGCATGTTTCAGTACTTACTTCTGAAGGCTGAGGAGTATGCCACCGCACGGCTTCGCCGCTCACCGGCTGCGGGACGTGCGGGTGGCGCCCGCCTGCTGGTGGTGGCCGGGGCTGCTGGGAACACGTGCGCGCGCATGGGCATGAGCACCTGCTTCCAGTCGTCGCGGCCACGTACCCGGGAGCAGGACTGCCGGGCTGAAGGCACTTCTCGGAGGAGAGGAAAAGTGTAAAGGACTGAGCGTGGTGGGCGGGGGCAAGAGCCAGTCAAGGGAGAGGCAAGGCACTCCTTGTCCTGATTGTACGTGGAGGCCTGTGCGGCGGCGCGACCGGAAGCTGCGCCATCAGGCCAGCCACGGAGCTGCTTCTGGGGCGCAGCTCGCGGACGTGCTCCGCGGCCGCGTCTCTTCCTGCCGATTCACACTGGGCTGCCTCGGAAAGGCACATTCACCTGCAGGAGCCCCAGGTTCGCTCTCGGCGGGGTGAATTGGCGGCCTGTGCATGCCGGGGTTTCAGAAGGCAGGCCCTAGAGAGGAGCCCCAGGAATCTGGTGAGCGAGGGCTGCTCTGCCTGCCGGAGTCGCCATGTGACCTCCGGGGGGGGGAGGGGCAGCAGTCATCGGGGACCCGTATGTTTCGGCCTGCTGGTTAAGCAAGCATGCTACTTTTGGTCTCACCTCCTGGTAATTCCTCCCTCCCTTTCCTCCCTGTATATTTATTGTGCTCCTACGATGTGCCCGGAACCTGGGCTTATTGGGCCATGGGGAGAGAGCGATGAGCAAGACAGACGTGGTGCCCGCCTTCTGGAAACTTAGGCTCTCACACCTTCCTCTCCCAGGACACCAAGCACAAGGCCAGGCACAGAATGGGCACCTGCCTAACTGATGCTTCTGGCAGAAACTCCTTCCAAGTCTCAAGGGGCACGGGGTCCAGCGAAGTGCCCAAACGGCCAGTGGTGACCTCAGCGTTGTTTTGCCGAGTACATAGAAAAAGATCTAATGTACGTGACTAAAGGTTTCCCACTGTAGCTGCTCAGCCATTATTTTGAAAGCTCTCTCTGGCTGCTTTTTCCTGCCAGAAGAAAGCTGTAATCTCCTAGAAGGTTGCTAAAAACTTCTTTCAGTAGCTCACAACAGCTAATAGGCATTTTTGCTGAGAGGATGTGTGACCCAAAAGGGCAGGCTGTTGGAGTGCGGTGGTGCCTTTCACTGGGGGAAACTAGCTTCGGGCCTTCAGGAGGGGCTGCCGCCTTGCCCCTGGGATTTGGCTCAGCGAAGGCGCCCTCAGGTCGCCTGTGCCCTTTGGACTCTCGCCCAGTCCTTGTGGCCAGGTGTCGCTTGAGGACAGGTAGCACGCATACAGAGCTAAGTCAGCTTGCCAGCAGGGCTAGGTAGCATATTGGCAGCCACGGGGCCACATGCCCACAGATGACACGGTTGAGTTTGTCATGAAAACCTGCTTTTTGTCCACGCGGGGTTGCGAGGTGAGACAACCTCATAGATGCTGCTTAGCCAGGAAATAAGGAGGCGGAGTGGCGACCTGCTGTCTGTCCTCGGGTCAAGTAAGCAGAAGGTGGTTTAAAATGTGTTTATTGTGGCAAAATACTTAGAGCAAAACATGTACTATTTTAACCATTTTAAAGTGTACAATTGAGTGACATTAAGTACATTCATAACGTTGTGCAACCATCCCCGCTGAGTTTCAGAATGTTTTCATCACCTCAAAAGGAAACCCTGTGCCCATTAGGCAGTCACTTCCTGTTCCTTCCCAACTACCAGTCTGCTTTCTGTCTCTAGATTTGCCTGTTCTGGACATTTTATATACATGGAATCATACAGTATATGGCCTTTCGTGTCTGGCTTCTTTCATTCAGTGTAATGTTTTTAGGGTTCATTCAGTACTTTGCTTTTTCTTAGAACTGCATAATATTCCATTATATGGCCAGACCATGTTTTGTTTATCCCTTCATCAGCTTAACAACATTTGGGTCGTTTCCACTTTTTTTTTTTTTTTTTTTTTGGCTATTGCGAGTAGACCTGCTATGAACATTCATTTGTGTATAAGGTTTTGTTTGAACACCTGTTTTCAATTCTTTTGGGTATATACCTAGGAGTAGAAGCATAAACTTGGCCCTCTCCCCCATGTTTTCCAAAGATGAAACAGAAGGAATTATGCTTCTTTATCTTACTTTGAATTGGAGAGATCCTGATTGGCTATATGAACATTGTGACCTGCAGGGGGAATTGAAATCTTGGGATAGGTCTAAGATTCTGCTCGCAGAGTCCATTCCTTACACCACTAAGAGCAGGGATCCCAGACCTAAATGCCTTTGGGCTGATCATGGAGGAGAGCAGAGCAGGCTGGGTGGGGACTGTGGACTGTGGAGCCAGAGAACGCACATGTCGCCTCTCCCCTCCAGCCAACTGTTGACATGCAGGAATGCGGGATGCAGTGTTGCCAGATTTTCTGATTTTTTTTTTTTCAGGAAAAGTTGGAAATCGGGATTTTTAGGTGAAATCTCTCAATTTTAAAAACTTCAACGTTAACTTTTTTTTTTTTTGGTTTAAAACACTGGGCCAAACTCCATGTGGTCAGTGGGCTAGATTTGGCTCCTGGCTACTGGTTGGCAACCTCTGATTAACAGCAGGAAATGTATCTCTCTCTGGTAGCTCCCAGGCCCTCTTGTGGTCCTTCCTTCCCTTCTCCCGTCCTCCTAGCCCTCTGTGGACATACTTTGTTTCTAGATCCTTCTCCAGCCTACCCTCCTTGTCTCACTGCCTTCTCTTCTTTCATCAGATCACCTCTCGGATCTTCAGGGCCGGGCAGAGGGTGACCCTGGCGTGTCCTGGGACTTTTACAGCAGTTCTGTGTTGGGTAAGCTTGGAGTCAGATTCCTCCCATGCTTGCCTATGGCTCAGAGATGGGGGATTGCTTTGGGTTTCATGGATTCTTCTCAAAGACAGGAGTGACCCTGTGGAGGCAGCCTTTCTCCACCTGTTAGTAACTTACGGACCCTTTCAACCCAAACCCTAGCCCACGCTCCCCCCAGACTCAGATGCCACAAAGCCACCCCTCATTAGCCCTCTCCCACTTCTGCCCCAGGTATTGTTTTCCTTCTCTGTCCCCCAGGGGCCCTTGTCCTCCCTTGCTTTGTCTTAATCCTGCCAGAAGCCCCTGTTGTGCATCATCCTCTCTTCTGGTGTTGCTCACACTCACGAGAGACCCAGCCCCTCACCTGGCCGCTCTCATTCCCTCCCTTCCCTTCCCCTGCCACGCACACTTTCTGAGACCACTGCCCTCTCCCGAGTGCTTAGCCTCTGACCCAGGCTTTCCTCTCTTGGAAGAGTCTTTATCTGTGACCCCATCAGCTCACACTCATCCCTTGGGCCAGGGCTGCAGATTGGGGGAGGTGCCCATCCCCGAAGCCCTGGGGAAGCTGGAGCGGGAGAAGGTTGGGATGGAATGAAGTGAGCCACGCCCAGACATGTGGGGAATGGAACTGGCTGAGCGGCCCCTCTGGGTTTCTGAGGGCCCAGTAGGCCTGGCAGGTGTTTTTCTACCTTGCCTTTGACTGCTGGTAGTGTCAGCAGGCTTCATATCACCTGGCTTTATTCCAACTGAAAGGTGGAGGAGTATAATGAATTTCTGGCCACAAAATAATGTCTCCCAGGGAT
This sequence comes from Eumetopias jubatus, assembly GCF_037043125.1. Lineage (NCBI taxonomy): Eukaryota > Metazoa > Chordata > Mammalia > Carnivora > Otariidae > Eumetopias > Eumetopias jubatus. Next base: position 19,372,388 of record NW_028274817.1, on the reverse strand, counting down.
AGAGCTTTCATGGGCCCTCCCAAGGGTGGGAACCATGGGATCAGCGAAACTGGGCCCCGACCAGGGGTCTGTGGGCTTGTTGTTTATCTACTAATCACCCACCTTCAGGCCACTTTTCTTTTTTTAAAAAAAAGTTTTATTTATCTGGCAGAGAGAGAGACACAGCGAGAGAGGGAACACAAGCAGGGGGAGTAGGAGAGGGAGAAGCAGGCTTCCCGCAGAGCGGGGAGCCTGATTCGGGGCTCCATCCCAGGACCCTGGGATCATGACCTGAGCCAAAGGCAGACACTTAACGACTGAGCCACCCAGGCGCCCCCAGGCCCCTTTTCTTGTTGGAGCATTTCTTCAATTTTTTTTTAAAGATTTTATTTATTTATTTGACAGAGGCACAGCGAGAGAGGGAACACAAGCAGGGGGAGTGGGAGAGGGAGAAGCAGGCTTCCCGCCGAGCAGGGAGCCCGATGCAGGGCTCGATCCCAGGACCCTGAGATCATGACCTGAGCCGAAGGCAGACGCTTAACGACTGAGCCACCCAGGCGCCCCTCTTTTCTTCAGTTTTGTGCATGTAGCTAAGTCCTAATATCCCATGTGCTCTCCTTACAGAGGAAAAAGATGGCTTTGCCTGTGACCTTCTGCATAATCCTCCCGGGAACTCTGATCAAGAAGGAGATGATGTGGAAGAGGATGATTTTATGTTTGAGCTCTCAGACAAGCCTCTTCTCCCTTGCTACAACCTCCAAGTGTCAGTGTCCCGAGGGTAAGTGTCTAAGAGATCTCCAGGAACCGAGTGCCAGGATCCTGGCAACCCCTGGCCTGCCTCCCTGGGAAGGGTGGAGCTCTCCAGGAGGAAGCCCAGACCTGGCGAGCAAACACTGGAGCTCGGGGAAGCTGACATATGACCAAGGCCAGCCTGACTTTCCCGCTCTGCTCAGTTAACGTTCGGAACAGAGGCTGTAAGCTCCAGATGTATTGACTGTATGTCCTTTCCAAACCCCAAATCTAGATTCGCTCTCTGAAGGATTCTGCTTGCTGTTCCTGGGTGTAAGAGGTGATCTGGGAGATATTTGGGCTGATGAACTATTAGAATCTCTGGAACATTTTTGTGGTTTCTGGGAACAGCCAGACAGAATATTTGAAACTGAGATTCTTGGAAAAGCCGCGACATACGGTTGCCATCGCTAAGGGGCTGCTGGGGTCCTTAAGGAGCCCACGGGCTGCTTTCTCGGAGCCTTCGTGTTGATGAGATGATGGCATGGGCACTGTCCTCTCAGATGACTGTGGATATTACTAACGGATGTCACCCATTTTCAGAGACTAGAATATACCTGACACCATTAGACCAAACCTGGTTTAATCTTTACTTGATGATCCAGAAGGGAGTTGGTCGGCCTGCGGGGCTGTGGCTCTGGTCGGCTTTCACTGGATGGCAGCATGTGACCGTGCTGCTTAGGAGGATGCTGGATGACCTGTGCTTTTGTTCTTAGCCCCTATTATTCAGTATTTTCTTCTTGGTGTCTTCACATAGTTCAAATACCTTTGCAAACACTCTTAAGGATACTTTTCCTTTGATATCTATTTTTAAAGTATCCGACCCTGTTTTTGTTTAAAAAGTGATGGTACATGAAGTGCGCACGGCAGAGGGGAGGACGGGGCATCGGGAGCCCTTCAAGTGAGTCCCTCAAGTTGACGACTCTAACCATTGAGCCACAAGGCTCTGTGCGTCCCTTCCCCCAGGGCCTGATAAGAATAAAAATAGCCTATATGATGACACTGGTAGGGATCAAGTTTCAGGGGCTTTTGGTCCTTATTCTTCTGGGCATCAGCTGATCCCCGAGGGCGGGGCAGGGCCTCTGGGATATAGTATTGCACAGTTAATTAATTCCTCCAGAGTATTCAGCACCTCCTTCTCTGAAACAGGATCTTGGGCCCCAGGCAGTAAAAGGACCAGGGTAGTGTGCATCAGGTGTGGAAGGAACACGGGACAACCGAGGGCCACTGGCCACGCAGCGAGCCAGGCAAGCAGGTTTTCAGCTGAGAGCTTGGTCCGGGCAAAGCTGGGTCTCCTGCCAGTCCGGCCTCCTGTCCTCCCGTGCCTCTTTGGAATCCGCCCTTCGCCACAGCTGCAGCACAATGGGAAATACAGATTCTCCAAGAAGTAGGGAGGGTATAGGGGCGCCTAGGTGGCTCAGTCGGTTGAGCTCCTGACTCTTGGTTTCAGCTGGGGTCATGATCTCTGGGTCATGAGATCGAGCTCCCAGTGAGGCTCTGTGCTCAGTGCTGAGTCTGCTTGGGATTCTTTTCCCCCTCCCTCTCCCTCCCCCTCTGCTCCTCCCCCCTCTCACTCTGTGCTTGCGTGCTCACGCAGGCACTCTCTCTCTCTCAAATAAATAAGATCTTAAAAAAAAAAGAAGTAGGGAAGGTGTAGAATGATGACCCTGAGGCCCTGCAGGGTTCATAACTGCCTTCGGAATCATCAAAGCAAAGCTGAATTCTTATTACCAACTGTTCTGAGGGCTCTTTTCCATTTTTTTTAAAGCGATGGTCTTTATGGTATGGTATCTATAGTCCCTTTCTCTGAACCCAGAGCACTCCATTTCCTGATGGTGCGAAAAGAGCATTTACCGTCCCTGGAAAGGCATTGCATGTTAGGGAGAAGGGGTGTGAGTCTGGGCAGAAGTGGTATGTGGTGTGCAGAACAGTCTGTCCTGTACCCGTGTCTTCAGCAGGTGCACCGGGCAAACTCCGAGGGCCAGAATACAGCCTTCAGAGCATCTCCAGGCTAGTGGAAGAGACAGACGAGTATACAATCAGTTCTAATAAGAGACAAAATAAAAATGTCACATAGTTGAGCAAGGTGTCAAGTGAATGATGGGAGTTCCACTCCACCCTGAGCCCCCATTCCTGTGCCACAGAGACAGCAGTTTCCATTGCTTTTGTAGCCTTTCTGAGACAGGCAGTGTTCGAAGGATTATAAAGGGGGTGTGAGCCAAATGCCATGGAACGGTGGGAGATGGGACGAGCGACCAGTTTCATGGAGGGTGGGGAGGTTGGGGAGGTTGGGCGGGAGGCTTCACAGGTGATCCGGCATCTGAGCTGGGCCCGAGAGGCTGATAGAGGGCGTGGTACAAGCAAAGGCTAACAAGTTCAGGAAGTTCAGAAAGTAGGGCTTGTCCTTCATCCAATGGCTGGCACTTGGTGGGGTGGGGGGATACAGTGTGTGCGTGCGCACGTGTGCGTGTGTGTGTGTGTGACGGGGGAGACTGGGCTGAAGAGGTTGGATGGGGTCATTTTTTTTGTTTTTTTATTTTTATTTTTTTTAAAGATTTTATTTATTTATTTGAGAGAGAGAGAATGAGAGGTAGAGAGCACAAGCGGGAAGAGGGTCAGAGGGAGAAGCAGACTCCCTGCTGAGCAGGGAGCCCGATGCGGGACTCGATCCCGGGACTCCAGGATCATGACCTGAGCCGAAGGCAGTCGCTTAACCAACTGAGCCACCCAGGCGCCCTTTTTTTGTTTATTTATTTATTTATTGAGAGAGAGAATGGTAGATAGAGAGCACATGAGAGGGAGGAAGGTCAGAGGGAGAAGCAGACTACCTGCCAAGCAGGGAGCCCGACGCGGGACTTGATCCAGGGACTTCAGGATCATGACTTGAGCCGAAGGCTGTCGCTTAACCAACTGAGCCACCCAGGCACCAGGATGGGGTCATGTTTGAAAGGTCTTGCAATATCGTGGTAAAGAATTTGGAGGCTTTTTTTTTTTTTTGCTGGAGGTATGGAGATCCGTGGAAAGCAGTTCAGGGAGTGAGAAGATCGGATTTTCTTTTTAGAAAATGAATAGTAAGTAATAGATAGTAATAGAGGATCCAGCGGGGGCGGGTGGGGGTGCAGCCAAGTGACTCTTGGCAGAGGGCAACCAGTTGGGAGGCCGATGCGGCCGCTGGGAGCCGGACAGTGCCACGGGAGGAGGGACCGCCTTGGAATGGGGCCCATTAACCTGGTGATGCAGCGTGTCTTCCTGGTTTGGTCAAAGGGAGGAGCTGTGGCCCCTGAGCGGCCTCTCTAGCACCCCTCCCAGCTGTCCCCAGGCTGCCGCCTAGTCGGGTGTGCTCTGCAAAGTCAGACTGGCTGTAATGTGAGCTCCCGCCCTGCAGAAAGGACGGTGCTGCCGCTGGAGAAAAAACTTGTCTAATGCATTCCAGAGCCAAAGAGAAATGCCTTTTAGATTACCCGCAGTTTAGGCCTTTCTCCACGGCTCCCCGTCTGTTGGGGAAGGTCTCAGAGAACAAGGAGGCAGGGGAAGCAGGAGTGAGAACAGGAAAGGGAAACCAGACAGGGGAGCAGGGGTCGGGTGGGGGGAAGAACTGGTCCCAGCAGATGGTAAATTCCAAGTTGCGGGGTGTGGGGGAAAGCCTAGGGATGCCTGCTCTGAGTTTTAGGTTCTGGAAGGTCCCTTTTCCCTCCCGCTCCCACTTTTTGGGAAGAGCTCAGTCACGGGTTGAGTGCTGGAGATGGAGCTGAAAGCTGGTTCGGCCACTGGAGGGAACAGGAAAGTTTTACCTCAGCGACACCCAAGGAGCCCATGGTTTAGTTTTGGGGCAGGAGTAGCCAGACCGGCAGCCTTTCTGGGCCCTCTGGAGTGTTCCCGGCACCCCACTGCTTCCCCCCAACCCCCTTCCCTAACTCCTACTCTTGCCTCTTCCAGGCCCTGCAACTGGTTCCTCTTTACCGACGTCCTGAAGAGGCTGAAGCTTTCCTCCAGGATCTTTCAGGCTCGGTTCCCGCACTTTGAAATTGCCACCTTGCCCAAGGCCGAGTTCTACCGGCAGGTAGCCTCCAGTCAGCTTCTGACCCCAGCCGAGAGGCCCGGAGGCATGGACGACAGATCGGCCCCAGGCTCCTCTGAGACTGTGGAGCTGGTGCGGTACGAGCCCGAGCTCCTTCGGCTCCTGGGGTCTGAGGTGGAGTTCCAGCCTTGGAACAGTTGACCAGGCCAAGGGCCGCTCCCTTTTCTTCTTTCTCCTCCCCCCCCCACCCCCCCCCCGGGTCTTTCCCCCGCCGCCGAGCACCAGACTGCAGAATGAGGCAATAATACGGACCAACAAGAAGCCGCCTTATCAATGCCAGCATTAGTGACTGGATTTTTTTTTTTTCCGGTTATGATTAGTTCTCATCTCCCTGTCATCGTCTTTGTTGTTGTGGTTGGTGATGGGAGTGGAAAGTTGAACTCCACATCTGAGGACAAGAGGTCCCGGGGATGGTGGGAGGTGGCGCCAGGGTCCATTGGACTGGCTTCCTTTGTGTGTGACCAAGACCACACCTGGGCGCTGGGGTGGCCTCGGCCTGTCCGGAGGAGAAATGAGAAAAGCCCAAATCTCTGAGCGACCCCTCCGTTCCCCTGTGTTCTTCTGTCTTCCATAGTATTTATTTTATTAGTATTTAATTTGTATTGTTTCATTGGTTTCTGATAAGTCTGTATCACTGTGACAATTTGAGACAACTTGTTGTATTGAGGGACTTTCTTCACTTCCTTTCTTTGTCTTTCTTGATCAGCTCTGGAGCTGCCCCCTCCCTCTGACAAAGTGACTCCCAGGTTTGTTTTCACCCCACTGGGGAGGGGGCAAGAGGGGTGGGGGGAGGGGGGCCCTAAGGACCTGTGACTAATGAAGGTGGCTGGTGCTGGCCTGGGGCTGGGGGGTTGAGGGTAATCCTGAGGCTTTGGTGCTTCCCCACCCCCCATTTTTCTGTTTCACCACCTGCCCTTTGCAGCAGCCCCACTATCTTGAGATTAGTTTTCTGGGGAGGGATGGATTGTGAGGGGGGGAGGGGTTAATGGGTCACTCTATTTGGGGAGAGTCAAGAATGGGCCTGAAGGCCAAGATCGCCCCCTCCTCACAGTTCCTTCACTGCTCCCCTCAGAGTGCACAATATGGGCTTGTACCCGCATCTCCACCCCGCTCCTGCAGCCACCCCACCCCCTCTGGCCCTCACCCTTTCTCGATGCTGAGCCTCTCAGCTCCCAGCCCTTGACCCTCACCTCTCCCCCTTGCCAGACTCAGTACCCCCTTCCTCTCTCCTCCCTGCTTCTCCCTCTGCCCCCCATTCTCCTTTGGAATCTGCAGAGGGCTCTGGGACGGATTGCCAGATGTGAGATCCAGGCCTCAGCTGTTTGCTAGGTGAGGGCAGGAGGTTGGGCTCCGCTCCTGCTGAGGGACCTGGGGCTGATTGTGGGGCCCTGCCAGGCCTCCCTCCTGGCCTCCTGCGCTGGGTTTGTTCTGGAAGAGAGAGGGAGAGAGGGAGGAGCTGGGGGGGCGGTTCCCTGTCCCTGCCCTGCTCTGTGGCATTGTCTTTCCTACTCTTGTTCTTATTTTTCTACCAATTGCTATTTTTTCCAAACAATCCTTGTAGAGAGTATGTACCATCCGAAGGCAGGAGGGCCTCGCTGTGGCCGGCTCTGGTTGGAGATGGTACAGTTTTATTGTACAGGTGCTAAAACAACAACAACAAAAGAAGAAAATGGAAAAAAAAAAAAGACAAAAAAAAAGGCAAAAAAAAAAAAAAAGCCAGTTTGAGGATGGGACAATCTCTTCTCTGGAGACTCCTGACCCATGCAGGAGCATTGGTGGTTATTTTCTTTGTATTGTGTTTGTTCTTTGTTCCCAGGGGGAAGTTCTAGGCCCCCTTCTGTAGGACTGCTCCCCACCCCCACCATACTGCCCAGTTGGTTTTGAACAGCTGTTCTCCCTTTTTAAAAAAAAAAAAAATATATATATATATATAAAGTTGAGGGGTTTTGGGTTTTAATTTTTTGGTTTTGTGGGGGTTCATGGTATTGTGTGGTTTATTTTATGTTTGCCTTTACCTTTTTGCATTTGGGTGTGTATTCTGGCTGCCCTTTATGTTTCATTTTAAGCAACTGGCTGTGGAGTCAAAAACACTTGCATACTGAAAAACCTGTGTCAGGGCTTCTGTCTCCTGTCTTTACTCTTCTCCCCGCATTGGCTCTTCCGTGGTTAAAACAGATGGACGTCCTGATGGGAAACCCCTAATCCTGCCTTGCAGTTTGGGTAGCACGAATGAGGACAAGGTGGCAGGGCTAGTGAACATTTGGGCCACTGGGGCAAGATCTGGAAAGAAAAGGCAGGGCAGGGGCACATCCTGGTGGGGTGCGGGGACAGGGAGCGGTGGGAAGAATGGACTACCTGCGTCCGTTGAGCCATGCATGCGTGTGCACGTGTGTGTGTGTGTGTGTTCCTTGTTTGCCACAGGAGTAGCAGGACTGGAAGGAGGAGCCCTCTTAGGCTGTAAGGAATGACCCTCTTTAACTCAAGATCACCTGCCTGCTGGCTCCCTTGCCCTGGGCCACCCACATCTGCATCTGAGCACACAGTCTCCTCACTCCCTCACTGTTGTGCCTGTGCTCCCCCTGCTCACCCACACAGTGCAGGCCTTCCATGGTTCTGGCTTCCTAAGAGCCAGCTACTATGGAGGCAAGATGCCCATCCTGGATTTTACACCTTTTCTTCCCACTTCTGAAAAACAGTGGTAGAACCTCCAGTTCCCTCTGACTGCTGGCTCCAGAATGGGCCTGTTACTGGTTGAGGGGAAGGGGAGGGCTTGATAGGTCTGGGGTGTTTAAGCTATATTCTTAGGACCTCTCACTGTGGCTTAAGTCTCTGGGGAACCCTGTCAGTATACAGGTGAGGGGATCTGTGGGTCTGGCCAACTGGAGGCTAGCCAACCCCTGGAGTGAACTGTGAGCTGCCCTTAGCTCAAGCCCCAGGAGCACGCTTCAACCCAGGTCTTTCTGTCCAGGTGGAGGAACACCCATTCCTTTGAGCCACAGCATTAATCTTCCTCATTGGCCTTTGCTTACCGACTTTCTGATCTTGATGCTTCATGTTCCCAAATAACCGCATAACAGCACTGATTTTAGCTCAATCCTCTGTTTGGAACTTGCAGTTAAGAAATCAGATATGTCAGTAGGTCACCAAAGCTATGTGGTGAGTGCAAGGATTCAGCTCAAAGGGATGGGCAAGAGCCCTGGGGTGGTTGGAAGGACTTCCTGGGAGAGGGTGCTCAGTTGACACTTCAGTAGAAAAACAGGAGTTAGGGGTGGTAGGGAAGAGTCTCAGCCGAGGGGACGGACAATCGGAGCAAAGGCTTAGAGACAAATAAGAGGGTAGTACGGGCAGGAAACCACAACCCACCTGAGTGTCACTGCAGCTGGAGGGGACAGACTGGGAGGGAGGGCGCAGGAGACCTGCCAGGCATGCCAAGGAGCACAGCTTGGACTTTTGCTTTAGGTGATGGGGAACCACGGGAAAACTTTGAACTGGGTAACAATAGAGGGTTTTTTGTTTTTGTTTGAATAAACTGGTAAAAATGTGTTGGGAGGTGGGCCAGACGGAGAGGTAGAAAGGTAATTGCTTGAGATTCAGAAGAAAGGATGAAGGGAGAGTGGTGAGGGTACTTACTATAAGGCTTTCCACTTAAGGCAGAAGGGAAGATGCTGCGGGCAGAGTCAGAATGACCCCAGAGGAATGGGTGAGGGGCTTTTAGGGAGCCGGGGACAGCCATGGGCGTCTGGGTTTGGGTGTGTGGGCACACACAGCCCTTTATTTCCCTGCAGAAAGGAGGAGAGTTAAAAGCAAAACCAACCAGCAGTTCCTTGTTTTCTTGGCCTTTGGGATCCTTTCCTCACACCTTTCCTAGAGACCCCTCACTGCCCTTCTGCCAGGGTGGGAAGACCAAGGCAGGAGATAGGGGCTGTGATGGGCTCCGCATCCCTGCTCCAGACCGGAGTGAGGGCGGTGGCCTCCCTCTTATTGAAGGGATCGCCTCATCCTTCCAGTGCGGCCTAGGGGAAGGAGCCAGCTCCAGCACTTACCGCCAAGGCTGACCTCGGGTGAGAACCTAATCATTCTGTCTTCATTGCTCCATCTGCCAAATAGGGCTCGATTTACCCACGAAAGAAGGGAATCGTACTGAGCAAACACGGCTGTTTAGCTGAAGTTAGTTCCTCCTATGTGCCGAGGTCGTGGGCCTACTGTTTATGATGGTTTTACCAGAATGTTCCTCTTTGGGGTGCAGGGTTAAAGGGAGGCCCTGTTCAAGTCTCCGTATTTCTGCCAAAAGGACCATCTGCTCTCCATGCATCCCCATTTGGGTTGGAGGGGGGCGAATTGGGCAGTAAACCACCCCTTCCATAATCTAACCTGTAACAGGGGAGCTTGCTGAGTGTTCTATTGTGTCCCGCCCCTGCGAAGCCGTGTGTGTGTGTGTGTGTGTGTGTGTGTGTGTGTGTGGTGGGTGTGGGGTGGGTGTGTACGGTGTGTAGTGTGTGTGTGTGGTGTGTAGTGTGTACTGTGTGTGTGGTGTGTAGTGTGTGTGTGGTGGGTGTGCATGGTGTGTGTGTATGGTGTGTAGTGTGTGTGTGGTGTGTAGTGTGTGTGTGGTGTGTGTGTGCGGTGTATAGTGTGTGTGTGCGGTGTGTAGTGTGTGGTGTGTGTGTAGTGTGTGGTGTGTGGTGTGTTGTGTGTGTGTGTTTTAGGGGGAATGGGGTCCGCCCCAAGGGCGGCCTGCTTAGCTGCCCAGGGGAGGTGCCGGGCTCGGGCCTTCTGGACACCCGGCAGCAGAGCGGGCCAGGACTCCACGTGTTCTCCTAGACCCCGGGTTTCCGCCCCGAGGGGGGCTGGCACGCCGCAGCGTCGGGCCGCAGGGTGCGGACGCCTCCCCGGCCCGGCACCGGCCCCGCGGGGAGCCCGGACTCACGCTGAGGGCGTTCAGGGCCCTCCGCTGGCAATCGGACGCCGCGCTCGCTCTCCGATTTCCAGGTGGAAAGCGGCGCCTCGCGGGCGTGCAGCTAGAGGCAGGCCGCGGTGGGGAGGCGGGCCGGGCCGGGCGCCCTGCGGCTGGGGGGGAGGGCGGCGGCGGAGGCTCCCTCCCGCCACCGGGGAAGAGCGGCGGCCGGCGCGCCAAGCCGGGTCCACCGCGTGCTCACCTGCCGGTCCCGGAGGCTGGGGGAGGGGGCCGCGGGGGGGCGGGGCCGGGCGCGGCAGGCCAATGGGGAGAGGGCGTTCAGCTCCCTGCTAAATTCTCCCTGGAAAGTGGAGGGGTGGGGAAGTTCGAAGCTCCCGGGCCGCGCAAGGCTTTGGTGGGGGCCGGAGCCGCCCAGGGACAGTCGGGGGCGCAGAGTCTGGACGGAGGCACGGGAAGACGCCGGCCCCACCCCAGTCGCCTCTCCCTTCCCGGGCGCTCCTGCGCCGGCAGCCCGCCATGGCCAGCTCGATGGCGCCACCTGCTGGACGTTGGTCCCCACGTCCGGCGCGCCTGGGGCCGGGGCTCTCACAGGCTGCGACCTTCGGGGCCTCGCAGGCGTGGGAGCGGCGGGAGGAGAACGAGCTCACCCACCTCGGGTCCAGCAGCTTTGGAACCAGCGACAACCGAACCGCCTCTTTAAAAAATACCTTATGGGGTCAGAAAGACCTATGATGGTGGAAATAACTTCTCGCCCCGCCCCTCCCATCGGGCCTGACATTTCGGCCACTGGGTTCCCCCCAGGGGTGAGGAAGCAGTGCCGCAGCTGTCCCGGGAAGGGGGCGGGGCGAAGGACGGGAGCTCAGGAGTCGCCCGAGGCTCCGGGTGGCAGCGCCGCACAGCTGGAAGCGGCCTCGGGCTCCTCCTCGTGGATCCTTGTTTGGGGGGGCGGGGCGCAGACACGGGCGAGGAAGCAGCGGCCTGCGGTATTACGCGAGGGGTCCAAAAGCAGTGAAAGCCCCCAGGTCTGGGTTGTTCTCCTCCCCCTTCTGCCTGCCACAGTGTAGGGCTGAAATCCCCGTGATTAGAGCCCAGACTCATTCCTTCTTTCAATAAACATTTATTGAGCACCTACTGTGTGCCAGGCACTGTGCTAGGCGCTGGGGATACATCAGTGACTAACACACAGTCCCTGTCCTTGAGGAGCTCACAGTCTATTGGAGGGGCAACATACATGAACACACAGCTAAGGAGCTACCATGTGCTAAGTGCTACAATAAGAGGTATACGCAAAGTGCCGTGGGGCCCAGAGGAAGCTGTACTACATGGGCTGCTGGGGGGGTGAGGAGCCGTCTCCTGACTCCATTACACCATCGCAGAGGCCAGGATGGTGCTGCCACAGGACTCTGGTCAAAATGAACCTGTCTCCTTAGGGTCGCCTCCAGCCCTCTCCCGTAACTAGATCAGCACAGGTTAGTTAACCAGATTAGCTAATTTAACACTTTGAATTAGGAAAGAAACTGGACAGGGAAGTTTCTTTAGGGGCAGGGGATGTTCAAAGTAGTAACAACTCTCGGGTGCAAGGCTGGGGGGTGGGAGTGGGGGTACCATGAGGGCACTGAGCCAGGGAGGGCTGGCCCTGGGCAGTGGAGCACCTGGGGTGAGTGCCTGTGCAGGGGGGAGGTCAGAGGTCACCAGCCTCAGACTTTGGTCCCCATCTCTCACCAGCTTAATCGGCAATATTCGCTGGTGCTCACTAGATGCTTTGTAGTGTGCCCTGCTCTGTGGGTGCTACGCGCCCCCCCGGCCCCTCAGAAGGTAACACACTAACTGGGGAGACAAAATAGGTCCAGGTCATTGAAGATTTAAGTAACAGTTTGTGATTATAACAGAGGAGATGTCACAGGCTGTTCGCGATCAGTTGCCCAAAGAGCGGCAATTGCTATGAATGTAAAATGAAGAACTCATGTAAGGGTAGGCTGGTGTGGGGAAGCAGCTTCCACAAATCGAGTCTTAAAGGATTCGCGGAGCATTCTGGTTGAGCAGAACCAAGTAAAACAAAACCACAGAGGTGGGAAACCGAACAGAGGCAAGCTCAAAGGCCAGCAAATCCCTAACTCTGACTGGAGCAGTATTTTGGGAGTCAGGGAAACCAAGTGAGAGATGACCAGGGAAGTCAGTTGGGACCTCATGGGGAAGGGCCTTGCCAGGTCAACGACTTGGGACCTCACTTTTGGAATTACAGCCCTGAGCCTGCAAGTGCTCCCTCCTCCCTCCTCCAGGATCCCTGGCCGGCCTCAAGATTCAGCAAATACAGGGTTAATGCCCAGCTGCCTACAACAGGGAGGCTCAGTATTTTGAGTATCACCCTTACCTAGAGGCAATGAGGAGCCACCAAAGGCTTTTTAGCAGAGAAAGAACAGAATCGGTGCCCTGGCAGATCGGAGGGGATGAGACAGGTCACACCGTGGTGCGTGTTGATGTGCCTGGGAGGGGGTGAGCTCTGGGTAAGTCTGAGCTAGGCTGGAGGCTCCGGAAATGTGGAAGAAAGGGGAGATTTCAGAGATGTGCCAAATGGCCTGGACTTCAGGAGATAGGGGAGGGGACGGGGTCAAACGAAGGCAACCATCAGATGGCTCTGAACTGTCAAGCTTCAAAGGTCAGGAAAATGTTGGTACAATGAATAGAAATAGGCAAGTCATGACAGCTTTTTGTTTGTTTTTTGAGGGGAAAGGTTTTGTGTGTGTGTGTGTGTGTGTGTGTGTGTGTGTAAAGACTTTAAAATTCATTTGTTTTAAATCCATGTTTGACAGAGGGGCTGTCTTTGAGGCAGGACAGGCGTCTGGATGGAAACGTCCAGCCGGCTGCTAGAAATGTAAGCAGGAGCTGCGGCTCTTGACTTCAGAGCCGTCCCCGAAGAGCCGAGCCAGAGCCAGGAGAACAGACGAGAGCCGGGGCGGGGGGTGGGGGGCCCACACTCAGCACTCCGGCGTGCGGCCACTGCCCAAGGGGGTGGGAAGTAGTGTCACGAGCTGCCAGGACTCACGGGGACTGAGAACTGTGAGGACAACATGTGATGTCCCGGTAAGGGTATCAGTGACCTTCAGATCATGGGTTCTGTGAAATTCGTTGGGGGGGTAGGGCACCCCAAACTCATGCAGCGCCTTTGTGCAAAAAAAATTTTTTTTTAGGTGACTTTCGCGGGATGTTTCACTTTCCACCATCAGGAATTTGTCATAATAAATGGATTAGAAAAAGGCATTTTAATGCCAAGTGCTGGAGACGTGTAATAAATACACCTGCACATCCATAAATGGTTCCTTTCCAGGGAGAGAAGAGGGAAGAACAGGAAGAGAGTGGGAGAGAACACAGGAGGCTTGGCAGTGACCAGAAGGAGAGAGAGAACAACCTGGGGAGGTAGTTAGGTCAAGTGGATGGTTTTCTACTGAGGACATAGCCAAGGGCCTGGGGCACTGATTCACATTAACCAAATTCACCAGATATTAGAATCGATTCTGAGGCTGACATGTCTTAGCTCTTAGCCTTGCCCCCAAATTTGGCTGGAGAGAGGCAAGCTAATTCAAAGAAGGGGAAGGAGGAGTGAAGCCGAGGGGTTCACTTAGGAGAGGATGGGTTGAAACGTCCTCAGAAAGAGGAAAGACAGAAGCAGGGAACCCTGTTGGGACAGAAGTGTCGGGGGTGGGGGCTCACATCCACTGGCTCCTGTCTTCTTGCTGTGGGAGTCAGGGCTAGGTGCGCGACTTGGAGATGAGAGCCAACGGTCCACTCGAGGTCTGCGGTAGCCATCCTGCGGGGGGGGGGATGGTGGTGGCAAACCTACAAGGTGAGTAGAAGGCAGGCTGAGCAGCGGGCACGGAAGGGAGGCAGCCCCAGTGTCCACGGCTACATGGCTACCCCAGCCACACCGGACAGCAGGGAGATACTGGGGCGACACTAATCAAGAGGGATCCCCGGATCGGGGGGGAGGGTTGGATAGGCCAGTGTGCCAGTGAAGGCTGGTATATTACAGCCCAGGCTCTCGGCACAAACATTCAGTTAATCCAGCCCTGTGTGGGGACTTCGTATCTGGGTCCGACCCTGTCCCTTTGAACTCCCGTCTTCCCCAGCACACCCACCCATCGAAATTCTCCTACCCAGGATCTGCTCCAGCTCTGTGACATCTCTCCCAATTTGGGGGATTCCGCCTGTACCCCATAGCCTCAGGGCAACTGAATGGTTTGTCCGAAGGGAATTAGAGAATGCTTCCCTTAAAAGAAAACCCCCATCTCTGCAGCTGACCCACAGAGACACACACCCTTGAAGACCTCACAGCTCCACCCCCATCCTCCCCAAAGAAACAGAGATACAGACCCACGAGTACACACAAATACATACAGAGATATTCACATATGGGATAGGAAATTCCCCGTGGAGGGAACACAGACGGTGAAAAGCCCCACGAAAGGACTCTCCCCACGGGGCCCCTGCATCGGCCCTGGCCACAGACTTCTCAGGAGGTTCTTCCTCCATCACCCAGTCAGCCCATTACCCTGACAAGAGCATATCCCCTAGTGCTCTTGAAGGCCATGGTCTGACGCCAGGGATGCTCAAACTGGGCATGGCTTGGCCAAGGTGACACCGGCAGGGGTCGGGGACAGGGGATCTGGTGTACTGAGATCCCACCGAAAAGTTAAGGGCAGGAGTCCTGCTTCAGTCAGTCTCTGCTATAGGAAGTCCGTATAAAAATGCCGCTCAACTTGGCCTGGTGAGGCACACTTCCCCCGGCCCCTTCATTTATATGTCATGGGGCTCCATCTTAATAAGCGAAGTGGGGTTGAATGGGGAGAAGGAGGCTGGGGTTGGGGATCTGGTCAGCAGGCTCCCAGAGGTGGTCACACTAGGCTCAGCCATAAACAGGGACCCTGAGCCTGAGGAGAGCTCAAGTTCAGCCACTGGGGTCAGCCCAACAGTGGGGCGGCTGGGAGAAGAGAAAGTCTGGTTCCCCAGAAGGCTCGGATTGTGGGAACCCCTTGAAACCACCTGGGTTGGAAGTGGCTGAAGGTGAGCCCGATCCCTCAGGAGCTCCCTCAGGGTCTCTTCAGGAACCAGCAGCCCCTCCACGGGGGCCCCAGTCACCATGCCCTGCACATATGAGGAGGGCCTCAGCGGCCCCTCCTTGACCCCAGAGGCTGCGGTGGCACCGGAAGTCCTGATGAAGGCAGCGATGACAGTCCCGGGGGGCTGAGGGCTGGGCCCGGCCGGTCCAGCCCCTGTGACGGAGGATGGCACCGGGTTGCTTGGACGGTTGGCCCCAGCCAGAAGTTGGGGGAGGCCACTGAGAATCAGCGGGGCCCCCGGTGCTGCCACCTGACTTTCTTGGAAACTGGTGCTCAGCGGGAAGGAGGCCTGCAAAGTGAAGGTGTCCTTGAAGGTCGAAGCAGGTGGAACACTCTGGAGGACGAGCTGTGTGGAAGCAGGCGTACTGGCAGGGGGTCCGCTGGTCAGCACCGTGGTCAGTGGGATTGTCTGCAGGGTCAAGGCGGAGCCCGACCCCACGGGGGCCACTCCCAGGTGGATGTTGCTGGGCACTGAAGAAGTACTGAGAAGAAACAGAAAACAGGTTTGGTCAAGTCAGGAGGCATCTCCCAGTGGGCTGGGGAGGAGGGCCCAGGAGGAGCAGAGCTGGTTGAAGGTGTTCTGTCTTTGTCGCTGGATCGGCGAACATCTACTGAGCACTTAGTACAGGTCAGGAATCTTCCAACCAGCCCATGCACTGAGATTAATAATCTGACTTTACAGCTTGAGGAAACGGAAACGGGAGCACAGAGGTTATGTAACTTGCCCCAGACCACACAGCTAGTCGCAGGGACCCACATCTAGGCCTTCTGACCCCAGAGCTCCTGTCCCTCACCACGCCGCTCTAGCGCCTTCCCGCCTCAGAAGGGCACCTTGCCCCTGCGAGCCTAATGAGTGCCACATACACAGAACTCAAAGCCCAACCTTCTCAGGGAAAATGTGGAGACACTTAGCATGGGCAGGAAGCAGCAAGAGCTTTCCAGGGGGGCCTGGAGGGCCCGAGGGAAGCAGAACGGGCATCTCTGTCACATTCTCCGTTGCCTCTTTTCTGGAGTGGAGGTGGCTTGGGGAGATGGGCCCCGATGTGGAGGTTGCTGGTGGCTGCTGGGGGAGCACTCTGAGATAACGGGAACAGCCCCAGCGGGTGACGGACGCCGCCCAGGGCAAGGGCTGGCTTTGCCATCACTGTGGTGTGCAACCGTGGGCAAGTCACTTCTCTCTTGACCAACAAGTGCCCCACTGGCTTCCCAGGGATCCTCTGAGGTTCCCGTGGGACCAGAGACACCGCAGAACTTGGCAAGAGGCTGAACACGTTTCCCCGCACCCCCCCCCTGCCCCCGACAGGAGGTACTGCGGGAGGATGTGTAAGGACTCTGGGGCCCTTACCTCACGGCTCTGGTGAGTTTGGCCTGGCTCTCTGGCGGGGGAGCCAGCACGGTGGAGGTAGCAGGGATGTCCTCATCTATAGACAGTCCCAGTTCCAGATTCGCAGATGGCTGTAAGCCAACGTTCTGAACCTTTGGCTTCTCCCAGGAAGGGCCTCCCTTGCCCTGGGGAGCAGCTCTGGCCGAGACCCTGGAACTGGCTCGTCGGGTGGTGCTGGTGGAGGAGGTGGAGGGCGTGGAGGCCTGAGGGGAGGCCGCCGAGACTTCACTTCTCTCCTCATCATCTTCAATCACCACCAGGTCCTTGGGCATCTCCTTAAACTGGTACACCAGCCTCTGCCCTTCCACTTTGGCCAGGATGCCTCTTTGGTAGTAATATCTGGGGGACAAGCGGTGGGGAGTGGGGAGTTAAGCAGGGACACACTGCCCTCTGGGGCAGGGCGAGCAGGTGGCGGAGGCTGGCCGGGCAGCCAGATGGGAGCCCCGGGCCAAGGGAAGGGGTAAGGCCAACTCTTGGACTTGGAAGGCTTTTATGAAATTTCCGAGCTCTCCCCCTGAGGACACAAAGGGACATGAAAAGGGGTTTCAGAGGCTAGCCCCGCCCTGCGTGGGGGCGAAGGACAAGGGGGGGATGAAGGATAGGAGGGGATGGCTAGTGGGGAGCTCAGCGGTCCCCCAGCCTGCAAGATTGCTGATGGCTAACTCGGGCCTGTCTCCCTAGGTCTCTGGCCAGCAGAACGCCCCTCGTGGGGATGGGAGGCCCCAAAAGGCTCTTGTGCTCTCAAAAGAGAAAAAGCGAGGATGGAGCTGTGAGAGGAGGGGAGTGTGCCCCCAGAAGGGGTCCGGGGGGCGGGCTTAGGGGCAAGCAGATGGGAGCTGTCAGCAGACTCTCAAGCAGGAGGGACATCTCCGTAAAGCCCCCGGGGCAGGGACTTGGTGCCCCGGCAGGCAGCTCCTACCTCAGGGCCCGCCCCATCGTCTCGTAGTTCATGTCGGGCTTGTTTTTCTGCTTCCCCCACAGCTTAGACACAGCTTTGGAGTCCACCAGCTTGAAGATGCCCTTCTCTCGCTGGGTCCACTTGATGTACTTCGGGCAGGTGTTCCTATCCTGCAGAAGCGCGAGGAGGAACTCCCACAGGTAGATGGTGCTGCCTGCAGAGGGCCAGGCGGTGAGGAGCCGCCCAGGCACCCCGACCCCCTTCCCACCTGGCCTGACTCCCAGCCCTACCTTTGCCGTCCTTCGATTTCTTCCGTATGGGGACGCTGGGGTCAGTGACCGGTGAGGTACTGCGGGTGCCCTTTGTCTTCCGGACTGGGAGGGGAAGGGGGGGCAGCAGGATGAGGCTGAGACCACACGGAGGGCTGCAGGGCAGGCTCCCGAGTGGGGTGCCATGTCAAGAACCAGGTCACCGGGGCCAGAGGCCCAGGACTGCTCTCCACAACCGCGGCCCTCAGGCTCCGGCGCCCGCCCAGTGGCCCACTCTCATGCTCAGGCCCCAGAGGTAGACCATAACTCTGCTGCCCGCGTGGCCAATGAGCGTAGTGCTGACAAATGAGTCACCTTTCGAAGAACCCAACCCGCCTAGCCTGATTTTGGAAATGAGAAGGTGGCCTCAAGGCGCAGCTGTTGTCCAGGTAAGTGTGAGACTGGGGTTTTGGTCGCCACACCGACAAGGCAGTATCAAGCAGTCCTTGCCTGAGTAAATCAATAACATCAGGGCTTGGGAAAGCCCAAAGTCCTCTTGCACAAACAGCCCAAGTTCCACAAGGTCTGAGGAGGAAGATAAGCACATAGCATGAGGCGTCTTTTATAGGCAGAGGGCCCCAGAGGGCCAGGGACTGGCCAGGGGGCCAAGCCTGGGGTCCAGACACCTAGACTAGGATTCAACCCATTTGGGATCATCGATATTTCTGCACGAGTTTACCTATCTGCTGGGCTGACAGGAGCGGTGTGGGAAATGTCAGGCTTTGGGCAGGCCAAGCTGTACAGAAGGGAGGACTTTTCATCCATCCCCTGTCACACCAAAGAGCTGTCCTCTGAATGTGTCTATGAGCCTTGACCCACTCACCCCTGATAGGCTCCCTGACCCGCCCCCCTCCTACCATACCCCCCTGAAGACAGACAGACACACACGCACACACGTGCACACACACACTTTCCCTCTCTCTCTCTCTCTCTCTCTCTTACTTCTCTTCTTTGATTTTCCAGTCTTCTTGGCACTTTCCTCTCTGGGGACCTTCTCCTCCAGACAATGCCCCTCCTGGTCATCAGTGTCACCCGCCTGGTTCAGGGCATCAGGCTCAGAGACAGGAAACAGGTAGTTGGGCAGAGTGGCAGCCGGAGCAGGGTCTGAGTCTGGAAGCATTTCGGAGGTGCTGACTGCAAGGAGAAAGGCCTGAGGTGCCTGAGGCCCAGGGCAGGCCAGGAGTGTGGTCTCCTGGCACTTAAGAGAATGGTGGGCTCCCGGGGAGGGCGGAGGAGCCACTCCCCACTGCCCCAGATGCAGGATACACCTGAAAATGCCTCATGTGTCTCACACCACGAGGACAGGAAACATCTGCAGGGCTGTGGGCATGAGCTGGTCCCAATCACGGCTGCCACATTTACAGCCCCCTGCCGGCAGTGGGGGAAGTTCCAGGCAACACCCAGGGTAAAGGGCCACCTTGATTTCGTCATTCACTTGTTTTATAACTGGAAGGCGCCTTAGATATCATTTAGCCCAATTTCTCTGCATTTCTGATAAGGAAACTGAGATCCAGAGATGGCAGGGCATGTGTCCAAGGTCACACAGCAAGTTGGTGCCTGGTACGTGTAGGCATTCAGTAAATATTTGCTGAAGCCTGAGTGCACATTAGTGACAGGGTCAGGAACAGAAGTGCTAGGACTCTTAACTGGCAGCTTCAGGCTTTCCGCACCACCCCCCCCAGCGGGATCCCCAGCCTGCCCTCGGGAAGGGGCAGTTAGGGCCAGAAGTCCTCCTGTCCATGAGTCGGGCAAAGGCCTGAGGGGGGGTGGTGGGGCAGGAGCCCACCTGGGGGGCCTTCTGGGGAGGTGGGGAGTCAAGCTCCAAGCCTGGCACATTTCTAAATAAGCCACACCCTGCATAGTCTTTCTGGGGGCCCCAGCAAGAGAGTAGAGGGGACCGAAAAGTCACCCTGGCCAATAGTAGTTAGCCTTCAGCCTTAAAAAGGAAGGAATTTCTGACATATGCTACAACATGGACAGACCTTGACGTCACTATGTTAAATGAAATAAGCCAGTCCCCAAAGAGCACTATGGTGTGACTCCACTCCTGTGAGGTCCCTAGAGTAGTCCCATTCATAGCGACAGAGAGTAGAGCGGTGGCTGCCAAGGGCTGAGGGGAGGGGAAAAGAGGGAGTTAGTGTTTAATGGGCACAGAATTTCAGTTTTGCAAGATGGAAGGTTCTGGAGATGGATGGTGGCGACGGCTGCCCAACAACTTAATACCACTGAACTGGACGCTGAAAAATGGTGAAGGTAGTCAATTTTATGTTATGTGTATTTTACCACAATTTAAAAACCAGAAAAGCAAAGTCCCCCTGGCCACCTTTTCCCTGTGTCTACCCTGCCCCTCTGCCCCCGCCATTCCTGCCCCAGCTCAAGAGCATGTTTACACGGCGGCAGTGGCGGTGGGTACGCATATCTCCAAATCCAGTACGTGGATGTGATATTTTTAAATGGCATTTTTTGTTGCCTTGAGTTAAGGCACCAGGGTTCACACTTACAGATTTGCTTCTCATCCAGGATGTCGTTAGGAGACTCGACATTGAGCAAGACTTCAGTGGTTGACATGGTTTGTGAGGTTGCTTCATTGTCATCTGGTTCCAGGTTCCATGGTGTGGGGCGCAGGGGGCAGAAAAAAGTTCCCTCAGCGCTCAGGGCAGGGGTAGAGCTCTCATGGGGCCAGCCCAGAGACCAGTGCTAAGAAGCCAAGGGACCTGGAAGGGGCTAGCGTGCCACCTACTGACACTCTCCACCTTTTCTCTACACTCACCCCAGCCAGTCTCCCCTTCACTCTGCCTCGTCCCACTCCATCTTGAAAGACCACACATCCATTTGGATGGTTTCCTCCTCTATGAAGTGGTACTACCTTTTGTTTGACCTAACCACGCTATCAAATTTCCCACTCTTGCGGGCCTTTTGCCCTTGCTGCATGGGGTCACTGAAAGCCACTGTGGGCTACTATATTCCCTGATGACAGAACCCCTTTTTCTGCCACACTCCCCTGCCCAGAAAGGAAACAAACCTGCAAGCAAAATACTGCCCTCCAGAATCTGATCCTGTGTCATGCACAAGGTCCCATCCGTTATGATGCCATTGTGAACGTCGTCCAGCTCCAGTCCTGAGTACAGATGCAGTAATTCGGGGTAGGGTACCTGCTCCACGATCACAGCTGGGAACACCGAGGGGTCTTCCAGCTATGGACAAGACAGGGATCCGTTTTAAGGCTCACCTGCCTCTTCCAGGAGGCCCTCCCTACCAGAATCTGGCCCTGCTTGCAATTCCTAATTCTTGGAGCCCCCAGGGCTTGTCCTTTGTATGAGATGACACTGCTCTGGGTCCAACCTCACTAGGTGATGCTTTGAGTGGATTCTTGATTAACAGAGATGGGGTAGCTCTGTACCACCTGCACTCAATCAAGGGCAGGCAGTTTTAATTGGTTGTAGTTCTGGGTAATCCATGGCCAGGGTTAGTGCTCAGTCTATGAGAATGGTTAGGCTTCTTCTCAGGCCAGTGGGAAAGGATTAGTCAATGGCGAGGGTGAGGGGCTCAATCTATAGCCAGGTGAGGGACTCAGCCTCCAGTCAGGGTTGGGTATCCAGGGTTAGGGACTCTGACTGTGCACATCTTAGTCTCTGGCAATAAAGACAGAAGAACAGAGGCATTATAGAGGTAGAAGGAAGGTTAGGGCCCAGTCCCTGTCTGGATGGGGGAGAAGGTTCTAATTTCCAGCTTGATTCACTGGGTACATGGGGACACTGTTTATGTGGAGGAGGAGGAGAAGCAGGTTTTTAGAGAAAGGGAAGGGGAACAGTGTCTGGATATGGTGAGTTTGAGGTACCTTCGAGATATTTAGCATGGAGATACCTATCAGTGAGTCAAAAATATGTGTCCAAGAGTCCAAAAGCATGGTCGCTTAGAGTGGATACAATGGTAAGGATGAGAATTTGACCCCTGGAGAACAAAGCTGTCCTCAAATCAAACAAAGCTAAATGAAAAAGGAGTGTGACTGGGCAACTGGGTGGGTCAGTCGGTCGGGTGTCCGACTCTTGGTTTCAGCTCGGGTACTGACCTCAGGGTCATGGGGTCGGGCCCCGGGTAGCACTCTGTGCTCATGAGATTATCTCCCTCTGCATCTCCCTCTCCCTCTGCTCGTGCTCTCTCTCTCTAAAATAAATAAATAAAAGGTTTTTTAAAAAAGGACTGTGGGCACCTGGGTGGCTCAGTTGGTTAAATGGCTGCCTTCAGCTTGGGTCATGATCTCAGGGTCCTGGGATCGAGCCCCACGTCGGGCTCTCTGCTCAGTGAGGAGCCTGCTTCTCCCTCTCCCTCTGCCGCTCCCCCTGCTTGTGCTCTCTCGCTTGCACTCTCTCAAATAAATGAATAAAATCTTTAAAAAAAAGACTGTGATTGAAACTGTGGTTTTTTTAAAAGATTTATTCATTCATTTATTTGAGAGAGAGAGAGTGCACGTGAGCAAGCATGAGTGGCGGGGTGGGCAGCAGAGAGGGACAAGCAGACTCCCCACTGAGCAGGGAGCCCGATGCGGGACTCGATCCCAGGACCCTGGGATCATGACCTGAGCCAAAGGCAGACGCTTAACCAACTGAGCCACCCAGGCGCCCTGCAACTCTTTTCAAAAATTAGGTATATAAGGAATTATACCAGAATGTTTATAATAATTATACTTTGATTGTGGGACTTTGGGTGACTTTTTTCCCTTTCTTTCCAATTTTCTGTATTTTCCAAATTTTCTTTCATGGGGTTGTTAATTCTTTTTTCATGAAAAAAGAATGAGAATGTTCAGTTCTGCCTAACGTTCCTGAAGGATGCAGAAAAAAAAATTGATAGAACGCCATTGGGTTTGGCCACTGGGCAGTCACCCTGGCTAGAGCACTTTCAGGGGACTGCTGGGGTCCCAAGGCACATTACAACAGATCTCAGAGAGGACGGACTGAGGCAGGCAGGCAGATGTAGTGATGAAGGCCACAGAGCTGAGAGCTGTCTGTCCAGTATGGTACCCAGTAGGCATGGGTGACTGTTTAAATGTAAATGTAAAACTTTTTCAAGATACAAAGTCCAGTCCTTTGGTCGCGTTAGCCACAGTTCAAGTGCTTCATAGCCTCTTGTGACTAGTGGCCCTGTACTGGACAGGGCAAATACGGAACACTTCTAGTAGCTCAGAAAATTCCGTTGGATTGTCCTGATCTAGAGCTAGACAACCTGGCTTTGAAACCAAGCTCTGCTACTTAGTAGCAGTGGGACCTTGGGCAAGCTACCTAATCTTGCTGTGCATTGGTTTCCTCATTTATAAAATTGGGGTGGCCATATTAAACAACACCATAGGGTTGTGTAAACAGATCAATGCGCATAAAGCGCATAGGAACAGGGTCAGTGTAGAGTCGGCTCTCATCGAGTGTTTTAGGTACCAGGGACTTCTAGGAGACTAGTAATGCTTTTATTTCTTAACCTGGGTGGTGAGTTCATGGGTGTTCATTTTATAATTATTCATATATATATATATATATATGATTTATACACTCTTTTGTATTAATGATACATTTTTCAATACAAATGGTTTCCTGAAGGGAGAGAAAGGAGGTGAGACTGTAAGCACAGAGGGTGGAGACCATACTGATGAACAGAAAGGAGTTAAGAAGGTGGTTTTTTGAAGGCGGTGGGTAGAAGGGAGAGAAGACCTGAAGAAGTTCTAGGTTGAGGAGAAAGGTCTGGAAGGTCTGAAGGATTTAAGAGAGAGACATTGGAGGTGACCAACGGTTTGAGGTCTTGGAGGCAGGAGAGAAGAGTTAATTAAGTACGGTAGAAGATACCGCTGGAAGGAAGAGGGACACTTCTTTGTCCCGGGTCAGCGGGAAGGAAACAGGAACAGTGATGTTATCAGTAAAAGGGAGAAGGGAGGGAAACAGAGGGTGTCCTTGGCTTCTCTGTGAATTGGAGCAGAAGCTGTCTGCTGAGGGTGGAGGGGCAGGTGTGGGATTGGGAGGGAAGAACAGCCTCCGTGAAGAACAGTTAACAGTTGCTGAGCAGATCAGAAACAGGCAAAAGATGACTAGTAGTATCGAGAACCCAGGTATGGTTAGATTTTTCTTCCCTTCTCTTCCCATGGGGCCTTCCACCAGGCGAGGCACTCCACAGGTGTTGGGTAAGGCTGGGCAACTTGAGGTTAAGACCCCGCGGGACAGAAAGTACAATGTGCTCAAAGCCCACTAGGGGGCAGCCCTGGGTAGGCCGCTAGAGGTCGGACGAAGTTTTCTGTCCTCACAAGGATTCAGCACAGAGAGCATCAGTATTAGGCTGGGGTGCCCTTAGAGATAATCCAACTGGATCTCCTCTTGGTGAAGAGGGGAAGATGGCAGCCAGATAGGGTAGGGGACAGGACTTGCCCACGTAACATTGTGGCCAAACTGGGATCAGAAACCAGGACTCCTGACTCTTAATCTTCTGTTTCTTCTACCGTACATGGCTGCCTCTTCCCCAGTTTGTGGAAGGAGAGGAGTGGAAGGTAGCGATGGGTGTGCCAAGACACCATCCAAAGGGTACAGCCAAGTGCACGGAAAACATGCTCCCTCAGCCCCAGTTCAGAGCAAGATACGGAGCGGTAGGGACCTAAGTGCTGAAATTCTGCCCACTTTTTCACCTTTCCCTCACCAGACAACCCCATTTCCAGATCTGAATCCTCAGATCAAGGCTGAAAAGATGGTTCTGGAAGGGCCCGTCAACCAGGCTAGAGATGGGAGTCTGAAGGGGCCGGGGATTGGTCTGTGCCCTGTGGGGCCGGCTGGCAGAGCTCACTCTTGCTATGTGGCTGTCCTGGCAGCTTTCTCACTGTGACACTGCAGGTGAAGGGAAGGGGACAGACATGCACATGAGGGTCCAGGTGCACCTGTGCGTCCGGCCCCCACTGCTGATCGACTGACAGCCCAGCTGCTGTGTTTCATAGCCGCACAGCTGGCTGGGTGATGGCGCATGGCCCGTGACTGCACACGGAATGACCGCCCAAGGTCTACTGACTAGCCGCACGAGTGACGAGCAGGCGCACAGTCTGGCTGGCAGTCAGGCAGGCCCGGTGGCCTGGACCTAGTAGGTGCTTGATCTATATTTGCCAACTGGCTAGTCAGGGGTTCTGGCTGGCTTGCTGTCTGCCGGCCTGTCTGTGTCTATCTGATCGTCCGCCTGGCCGACCGGGCTCTGTTCTCTGGGGCCATACCTGGTGGATATCATCCATCCCGTTGCTTGCAAACTCGAAGATCAGGTCACTGGGCTGCAAGGTAATAGCCATGCTGTCTCCCCAGAGAGCTGACAGAAGGATTCGCAGGGCCCTCTGGAGCTGCGGGGGTGTTTTTGACAAAGAGATGCTGTTCAGGTACCTTGGAGCTTAGAGCCTACACCCCGAGCCACAGTAAAATAGGGGGTGTAGAGAGCTGGAGTAGGTGGTGGCCTTATGCCAGGTTCAAGGCTGCATGCTGGGCTGGGCCAACCACAGGAGTGACCTAGGAAGAAGGGAGAGACAGGGGCAATGAGTAAGTCACCTTCCTTGAGCTTTGTTCCCAGGACGGCTAGCCAACAGCAGGGACCCCGCCACCAGGGCCAGACTGCCAAAAGGGGAGGATGATAGGAGAAGAAAGGGGAAGAAGAAAGGAGGCAGGTAAAAAAAAAAAAAAAAAAAAAGGAAAAAGAGGAAGGTAGTTAACTGAGTTGCGTCCAGTGGGAAGTGGCCAAGCCTCAGTGTCAGTCTGTCAGCCGCGTCTGCACCTGAGCCGGCCGCGAAGACACACAGCCTCCCTCCATTCTCTCCTGCCTCCTCTGGAGGTTACAGATCGAGGGACTCTGGGCTCTCTCCACCCTGAAGATTAATCTCCAGGGTGTGGCCACAGGGGAAATCAGGGCACCCCATCCGTCCTTATAGATGGGATAGCAGCATGAAGAATCCTTAAAATTCCCTTGGCTCAGAAAGAATCTTGTGTGAGAGGGTGTGGGTTAGGGACACATGGTGGTACCAGGTGCTCTTCCAGGCTCTGCCTGGCTCGGTCTACCCTGGACGTGGGGGCCACTCAGCTCTGAAGGGCAGAGTCTACAGAGGAAGAAACGTCTCAACGTGGGGGGTTGTGCGGTCAGGGCCAGCGCAGGTTTGACCTTGCTCCTGGGGAGGGGACTCTGGGAACTGGCCACGCCCCCAGAGAGCCCTGAGACAGAGGGCCAGGTGGGCCACAGGCCCTGCGCACTTATCGCTGCCCCGCCACCCCCGCCACCCGCTGCCTTGTGTGGGTTCGCGCTGTTGCTGCAGCTTTGCTTTCAGTTTCAAGACTGAACTGTCACCCTGGGAACTGGAGAGGAGAGCCCCAGCTCAGGGGGGGGCCCACAGAACCTTCCCCATCCTCCAGGGCTGGCTCAGCCCACCCCCCCTTTTCCAGGAAACCTGTCTGCTGCAGCCCACACGTCTCTCCTCTCCCCAGTGCCTCCGGTGCCGACAGCACGCCCCTCAGACCCCCACTCGGCACCCAGGCCTCCAGTGGTCTGCTGCGGTGGCCCGCGTGCCGACCCCCCGAAGCCTAGTTCCCACTCCCACGGCCCCCCTACCAGCCCACTCTGCGCCTCTCCTCCCGAACGCTTGGGCTTTGCCACTCGCAGGCACCTCAGCTTTGGCCCGTAGGGTTGTTTTTAATGGTACGCTCATGTGTGCGGTCATGGGGTGGGTCTACGAACAGCCCGGTTCAACCACGAATGCCTGAAGAACTGGGTCCACGCACCACAGCAGGAGCGACACACCTGCCCTCCAGGTTTGGCAGTGCCAGGGTGGCAAAACCTTCTCCTGGCCCCGAAAGAAATGAGGAACTTCAGAGAGGGGCAAAGGGGAGGAAAGGGAGGAGGACCATGGGTGACCTCTCTGATGACCGCTCTCCCCCACAGGAGACACCCAGGCCTCTCCCACTTCCTTTCCGTTAGCCCACAGGGCTGGCTCCGCCCGCTCCCCACCCCCTCCCGCAACCCCCCCCCCCCGCACCTTTCCACCCCCGGCCCCCAACACAAAACTTCAAGAAGTCGCTCCACTCAACCTGTCAGGTCTGAGTTGCCTTTGGGTGAAGGAGACAGCCCGGCTAGGACGAAGAGGCGGCCCAGGGGAAAACA
This sequence comes from Eumetopias jubatus, assembly GCF_037043125.1. Classification (NCBI taxonomy): domain Eukaryota; kingdom Metazoa; phylum Chordata; class Mammalia; order Carnivora; family Otariidae; genus Eumetopias; species Eumetopias jubatus. The sequence continues at coordinate 19,345,779 of NW_028274817.1, read as the reverse complement.
CGGTCTGGCCGGGGTTCCACCCCTCCCACCCCACCCTACCCCCACCCGGCCCCGCCTGTGACCCAGTCTCCTGTGGCCCGCCTGTGAAGCGTCCCAGGGCCATTTATGCTTGGAAGGTCTGTCTCCTCTAGCCAAAGCGCCTCAAGGCCCGCATTCCGCAGCTCCCCGCCCTGCCTCCGGCCGGCTGTCTGCCCCCAGGAAGCATTCTCATACTAATCAAATGAAAGGGATCACTTTCACCTAATCCCACTTTGTCTAAACACGAAACTCCGGTGTCTGCCCCCGCTCCCTTCAACGAGGTCATTCCGCTGCAGCCCTTCCCTCCAGGTTTGCTCATCTCTGGCTTCTCTTCCCAGATCAGCACTTGATGTTTGCGCGTTCACTGGTGCTCTCTGCCTGTAGACCTTCCGTGCACCTTCCTGACCTCCCCCATTAGGCGGTGGCTTCCTAGAGGGCTGGGACATCAGTGGTCATCAGTGAAACGTTAGCACCTTGCACGGTGCTTTGCATGTAGCAGACACTCGATTTATGTCTGCAGAACAAACACATGAATGAACTAATGAATGAACGAACGAACGAATGGATGAATGATACTGGTCAGTCAGTACCAGTGAGGTGTATTTTCTGGGCAAGAAGTATATCCATGTGGGGAGCCTGCGTGGCTCAGTCAGTTAAGCGTCTTGACTCTTGATTTCGGCTCAGGTCACTATCTCAGGGCTGCAAGATAGAGCCTCGCTCCGGCGGGCTCTGTGCTCAGCAGGGAGTCTGCTTACGATTCTCTCTCCCTCTCCCCCCTCTCTAAAAAATATATATATCCACGTGTACATTGGTTGTGGGGCGGGTGTTGTGCACCCAGGCTTATGAGAGAGAAATGGGCGCTGTGTGTTAATCTGTATAGTTTCGCACTGTAACTGACGATGGGGGTTCTCACTGCGGGTGTGCGAAGACACCACGGATTTACTTGTGTGTAGGCTGTGCTCGTGTGCCCCAAGCGTGGGGATGTGTGCACGAGGGCCTCTGTGTGTCGGAGGGCTGCCTGGGTCGGGCCAGCAGCGCCACAGCCTCCGTCCTGGGCTCCTCCTCCCTCACGCCTGCCTTCGTGAGAAGAAGGACAAAGTGGAGCTAGGTGCCGGCTCCAGCGGGGCCGCGGCGAGGGGGGCTGGGACGGGCTGCCACCGCTGCTGCCCCCTACCCCGGCCACCGAAAAGTCAAAGTCCTGTGCTTCCCCGGGAAGAAACGGCGCTGGCCGCAGAATATGGAGGTGGTGGGGGAGGGAAGGCCGCCCACGCACGGTGCCGGACGGAAACCTGGGCCATCGATGCAGAGGGCTTTGAAAGAGACTAATCCAACTGCATTCTTTCAGTGTCCACATGTCTAAGTACCTAAATTCAGGGCCTGGTTGGTGTGGGTTCTGCTGACCCGGGGCCGGGAGCACTGCGAGGGTGCTGCACACAGGACCCAAGGCTGAGCCTGCTGTCCTGTTCTGTCCCAGCGCCCGCCTCCAGCTGGGGTTGGGGGGCAGGGGGATGAAGTAGCTGTCCTAGGTTTGTTGGCCAAGGCTAAGAAAACTCCCATCCCAGCCCCACCATGGAACCTTCCAGTCCAGAAAGCTTTGCCCCTCCCCCCTCAGATGTTTGAGGATTTGAAAGTGAGAGGTGGGGAGAGGCTCATTTGCATGTCACTCACTCTCCCCGGCAGAGGAGCGAACCACCCCCCCCAGGTCCCTCAAAATAACCTCCCTCTCCCAGGAACCTGAAACCCAAAAAACCACCACCACAGAAGGCCCGCCCTGCTGGAGGCCAGAGAGGCCCACACCAGGGGCGCTCCTGCCTGGTGTCCTTACAGACACACGGAGACACAGCTTCGGTGGCCTAGAGCCCCTGACACTGCCTCGACGGTGAGCGGGGCGCTAGGCGGGTACACACAGACACTTGGCTCAGTCACAGACGTGCCTGGGAAGGTCCCCACCCGCCCCATCACTGTACAGACCACAGCTGGCTCCAGTCGGAGTCAACTCCCAGGGTGGCGAGAGCTCCACTCCCTCCACTCCCCTGGAGGCTGCGCCAGGATCCCTAGCTCCCAGGGCTTGTCCTACTCGCACTGAGAGCACAGCGTCTGGAGAGCAGATGGCCCCCGGACACTGAGTGTGAGCGAACGTGTGCCACAGGAGGGAGCAAGCAAGCGAGGGCGCCTACATCCCCAGCCTGCAAACGCACACCTCGGGCTCGCTGTGGTTCTGACTGCATTTCAAAACCAAAAGAGCAAAATAGAAGTGGTTTGGGCTGCTCTCTGCGTCATCACAGCTGGGCCCCCTTCAGCTGTACAGACCCTTTCTGCGGCTGTCACTGGAGCACGTCAAGCGGTGTCCAGCACCCACCCACTGGGCCTCCTCTGCATACAGGAAGCAGCCCCTATGTGGAAGCCGAATCCACAGTCTCCGTGGAGCGAGTTTAAATCTACGCCCGTTCAGCTGAGCCAATGGCTCTCACAGAATTGCTAGTAACACCCGTGGCATTCTCACGCACGCCAGGAAACATGGGGGCCAGATGGTCAGCCAGGCCACAAAGCAAGAGTTCTCCTTCTCCAGTTCCTCATCCTCTTGGAGCCAGCAGCCCTCACTCCTGAAATACCCAGGCCTCCATGAAACCTTTCTGGAATTCTCTGGAAAGGAAGTGACAATTTCCTTCATGCCATTTCCCACTCTCTCACCGCCCCTCCCCCACAACCACAAACAAAATGGAAACTACCCCAGGAACAGCTGTACCCTCTACTTAAAAACAGCCCCTCCTCTGGCTAATAGTCATCCAGAGGCCAATTTGCATGCTGCCCCACGTGACCAGCGGTGTGTATTTAAGAGCCGGAGGGCCAGAGCCAGGAGTCCAGTCTGTAGCCATGGACGGAGCAGAAGTAATCTGTCCGTCGGCCTCTCCCACAGCCTTGATCCCGACCAGGGAGCAGAGCCCTCCTCCTGGAGCAGATGCCCAGCCAAGGGGCCCCAGCCACAACTATTTTGTCAGCTCCTGCTCCTCTATTCCTTTCTTTTCACCACCCCCTCCATTTGAGACGAAATCAGGAAGAAGGAGGAAAAAAATAAAGGTTTTGCAAGCTCTCTTGGTTGGGGTTTCTCTTTGCTTATTTACAAGAAACCCAAGTTTCCTTCCTTGGCCCTGGGTCACTGCCTGCTTCCAGTGTAGGGCTTGTCACAACTCCGATGGTAAGGGAGGCGGGAGCTCATCTCCAACTGCCGTTGTCCTTTCACAGCTCCAGTCTGGCCTCTACCTTCCCAGGCCCTGAGCTGTCCCAGCAGAGGGGGTGATTAGGGCTGCAGGAGGTGGCAGGTCCCCCCGCCTTTCTCCAGGAGACCCGTAAGCTCGCCCCACGGTGTGCACTGCCCAACTTGCGGGGAGGAGGAAGGAAGCCCTCTCCTGGCTCTATCCCAACCAGATGTGAGACCCTGGAAAAGTCAGTCCTCTTTCTGGGCTGTGGTTTCTGTCATCCTTACGCCGGGGGAGGGCTGAGGGTTAAGCCAGCTTTAGCAGATGCTCACTGGGGAGTCTCGGGTGAATGAAGATGGTGGTGGGAAAGCACTTTGGAAATTAAAAATCACTCATCCATAAGATGAGTTTCAGGTGACCTCCCAGAGAGCAAAGGGGGCTTGGGGCCCCATGAGGTCCCTGGAAGTCCCCCTTTGGCTCCAGAACATAGACAGGGTGGGGCTGGAGGCTTCCAGTTGTTGGTTTTGAAGGGGCTGGCTCCTGGCCGGGGCTGGGGGGCCCCCCGTGGAGAGGGGCAGGCCGCTTTGGTTGGAGAGGTGCTCCCAGTCCTCATCACCTTCACCCCGCCCCAGCCCTTGGGGTTGTGGTTATGTGGCGAGAAGAGCTCTACAGAAGCCCCAATAGGGGAGGAGGGTCGGGGGGGAAGGGTTACCAACAAAGTGAACCTATTTCCCCAGCCGTCCTGACTCCCAGGGGCCTTGCCTGAGAAAGCCAAAAGAGCACCCCCTGGAGGTGCCTGTGGCCACCACATCCTCATCTCTACCGCTCCAGGGACCTGCTGAGAGAGTCACTAAGCCCTTCTGGGAAGTGGAGGACAGGCCAATGACAAGGAGAACACACTACAGGAAAGAAGGCAAAGCCTAGTCCAGAGCAGCCACTGAACTCCAGTATGGTGGGCTGCCAGCTACAGCTTAGGAGGGGACCCCAGAAGTCCCAGCAGATCATAAGGGCATGTTCCTCCCCACGAGAAGATCCAGCTTTGCCTTGGGGTTTGGCCAGGTCACCTTCTTCCTCTGTGAAATGGGGACATCCTCCCTAGTTCAAAGGGTTGTCGTGCAAGGCCAGTGAGTTAATGTAGGTGAAAACTCTCTGTTACGTCCCAAACATGTTTTTCAATTTCCTGGTCTGGTTTGTGTCCTTTTGACTACAGTCACTCGTCCAATGTTCAGCGTATCTTTACCTGGATGGACAGGAAGACAGGGACATGGAGACGAAGGTGAGGGAGGACATAACCAACAACCAGAAACCTCATGGGACAGAGAGGAAACCAGCTTGGCTATGGGGGACAGGGATTGGCTGGGAGGTCAGGGAGATCAGATGGATAAGTGCATAGGCCCAAGATCCACCAGGTGGTGGAATTTGAACTTAACATAGACAGCTACTGGGAGTTCCTGGAGATTCTAGAGCAAGGGAGGGGCCTAAGGCAAGCAGTTCTTTAGGCAGATCCGTTTGGTCTGAGTGTATGAGTGGAGTAGATGGAAGGAGACCCAGTGGGGCAGCTGGAACCGAGGTGAAGCCCAGAGCCACCCCGAGGGAATAAAACGACAGAGTATGGGGTAATACAGTAGTTGTAGGGACCCCGAGATGTGGAGCCTGTTCTTACTGTAAAGACTGTTAAAAGATATGAAGTGATTGGGGCAGGAAATAAGGCAAGAAGATGAGCTCACCTTGGACATTCTGAAGTTGGGATTATCTTGAAAAACCCAGGTGGAAAAAAAGGACCTGGAGAGTCATTTTGCTACACACACACACACACACACACACACACACACACACACACACACACCATCAGCAGGAGGGACCTCTACAGGCCTTCAGTGGCCAAAGGGGCCCGTGAGGCTGGCAACCCAGATACAAGGCTGTGGCAGAAAGTGGCATGTGATGAATGAAAGGTGGCCTCAAATAGCACACACCCACCCCTGCCCCCAGGAAGGCCTGCTTGCTTCCATTGGTGGGGGGAGGGAGGGTAATAGAAACACTGACCAGAGACTAATTAAATTCATTAGTGCGTTTTTTAGAGGCTGCGGTAATCTGTGACTCGGCACCAACAGGATATTAAGTCAGATAACTTTTATTGAAGGGACAGTGTTCTTCGTCAAGGCCCCTGCCAGCCCGTGTCCTAGAAACTGATGTGGAGGCTTCTTGCTCAGATCTGGGAGTCCCCCAGGCGGCAGGGGCTGGGCTGGGTTCACTGCCTGCTGGGGTGCCCCTTCCAAATGCCCTCTCGCCCCCCACCACTGGCCACTTCCCAGGCCAGCAAAAGCAAAGGGTAGTCCAGTGTTGCCTGCATGGAGGGGAGGGTGCAGGGCGGAAGTGGAAAGACAGCCTATCAGGGAGGGCAGCTTCAGCTCTGATGTCACCGCAAACTCCTGGGGTTCCTCCTTCCCCCTCACCCACACTACTCAAAGCCTCTTCCTGACTCAAGAGTCCCAGGATATCAAAGTTAAAAGGGACCCTGAAAGATCATGGCATCTATCCGTCCGATCATCCAACTGTAGACACCAAGTTCCTGAGGGAGGAAAAATGACTTGCCCAAGGTCACACAGCCAGTGGCTATGACTCCCAGGCGACCTTTCTTCTTCCCCTCCTCATTGTCTCTGTGCAGCCTCAATACAGCCAACCCTTTCCTCTGGTGAGAACAGACAGCAGCCAAAGACCCAGGGCTGGCAAATAACAATGAGGCCACACATGAGCAGAACACATTTAACTTTTGCAGCAACTTCCCCACCTCCGTGCCTTTGTTCACACCATGCCCTAGGCCTGCTGTGCCCTTCCCCAATTTCTGCAGCTCCAATTCCCACACAGTGGTCAAGATCTGAAGCAAATGTCACCTCCTTTTCACAGCCTTACCTGCTTCCTCCCCACCAAGTATATTCTCTCCCCTTCCTCCTGACACCTTAGATTGACTTCTTAGACTAAAGTACGGGTTGGCAAACTAGGGCCTGCATGCCAAACCCAGCGTACCGTCTGTTCTTGGATGGCCCATGAGCTAAGAATGGCTTTTACATTTTTTAATGATTAGGGGAAAAATGAATAATATTTCATGCCACATGAGATTATTCGAAGTTCAAATTTCAGTATCCACAAATAAAGTTTTATTGGAATGCGGCTATGCTCGTTTGTTTTCATATTGTCTGTGGCTGATTTTGCATTATTAGTTGAGCTCCTGTGACAGAGTCCATATGGGCCACAAAGCCTAAAATATTTACAATCTATTTGCAAGAAAAGTTTACTGGCTCCTGGGCTAAAGGCTTCATTCCCCTTCAGTGTGAACAGATTAAGTTCATTTCTGAGAAGAATGTCACAGAGCACTCAGAGGCGCCAGGAAGGTGTAGGACACCAAATACAAACTCGGCAGACTTTCAGCAGAAAGAAAACCCCGGCCCTGGCTCTGCCCATGGTGTGACCTTGAACAAGTCGCTTCTGCTTTGTGGGCCTCAGTTTCCTCCGCTGCACAGTGAGGGGGTTGGACTGGATGGTCTAAGGCCCTTTCTGGCCCTATGATTCAGAGTCAGCAATCTGTTGCATTTCCAACTCACACAGTTTTGAGCAGACACAGTCCTGATCATCTTCTGTAAGAATAAGAACTTACAGAAGGCTCCCCTGCCCAGCTGTGGTTTTCCGCTGCCACTGTGGGCCCCCTTCACCCCATACTCACCTGCCCCGCCCCACCCTTCCCTTCTAGCTGACCTGTCTGCCCTTCTCTCTGAAGTCCTCTCCCGTCAAAAGAGAGATGGCTTCCTCTGAGAGCAGCACCCCCCCCACCTCCCCCCTGCCCCCCCACCGCCCCTCCGACCTGGTGGACCAGGAGCATCCATTTTTTTTTGTGGGGGCGGAGCCAGGGCAAGAAGGGCGCTCAGCTCTCCCCAGCCTCCCAGGGCCCCCGGCAGACAGGCAGTCAAGTAGGGGATAGGGCCAGCTCTCACCGCACCCCTGCTCTGCCAGAGGAAACAGCCCCTCTCTGCCACTTCCTGTCCCAGGGGTTTCAGCAGTTTCCCCTTCAGGGCCTGCAGGCCCTCCCGCCCCGCCCCTGCCCCACACAGGTCAGAGAGTGCAGGGCGGGGAGGATCCCTCACAGGAAGGCTGAGGAGACAGCTGTGTACGCGAGGGGACGCCCCAACAGCTCCACTGCCACCCTGCTTGGGCTGGAAGGGGGGCGTGGGGGCTGGGAGGGAGCTGGGGCTGTCTCGGCCAAAGACTCTCCTGTTATCGGATGAGGAGAAGTGTGGGTATATCACCTTGAGAGGGTGGGTGCAGAATAAGCCTGGCCTTCGGGGACTGGATGAAAGACAGGATCAGCCCCAGGTGGCTTAGGATGGACGGAGGGGCTGAAGCAAGAGCCTGGGGAAAAGCAGGCCGACAGTAAGGGTTAACTGGGAGGGGCAGGTGACACTGAGATTAATGCCACTTGACAATTCTGCATAATTTTGTCCCCGGCACCAATGGGCAGAGACAACAATGGAGAACAAAGTATTATAGTACATGTGGGTCAAGGGTAGCGGCATTTTCTGGGTGATGGAAAAGGAAGCCATCACATTCCATAGCTGCTCCTGATTCGGTGTGGTGACTTGCACTTGTAAATACCTCCAAGCTGCCCTTGCAAGGTGGAGCTCCTAGCACTGGGACTATGTGCCCGTGAGGGATCCTGCAGGCATGCGACCAGCTCTGCCAGGCCTTCCCAAGGCAATGGGTCAGAGGAGCAGTAGAAGCCCAAAGCCCTGGGCCTCTGCCTAGCTGCTGGTCCTCCTGAGGACAGGTTACAAGTACATGATAATGGTTCTAGAATCCCTGATGCCTGGGATGGGGGCCTCGTAGCGGATAGACACAGTCTCTTTGGTCCCCCTGTGATTATATTGTTCCATGAGGTCCAAGCAGCAGTAGGAGAAGTTGAGGGGACCCCTAGACATGATGGTACTGGGTAAGCCAACAAAAAATGGAGGGGAAGATGGTTTTGATACCTCTCTCAGTTCTGAGAGGTCATCCTCTTGCGACTTAGGCTGAGAGCCCTGCCCAGCCAGGCCTCCTGTCAAGAGAACAGTCTCTCTTTTCCCTGACCCCTCTCCCTCCACAGCCCCCCACCAGGGCAAATAGGACCCAGTGCCCTGGTGACAGGGCCCCACACAAGCCTGCTTCTCCACCCCTGCAATTTGGAGTAAATCCTGCTTCACAGCTGGTATGGGGGACGCCAAGGAAGCCTTGGAGACAACATCTGGATGTGCACCTGGGCTTCTGCCAGGCCCTCCCTACATCTGCAGTGCAAACCCAGGGCCAGGGTTTGGTTACAAGCCCGACTCAAAGCTGGTGGCACGTGTTTGGAAAGCGCATCTAGCCCGGGTGGAGGGGTGCAAGCACTTGAGATCAGTGCCAGCTCAGGGCAAGTGCTTGCGGCGGTTGGCACCGATCTGAGCTAGTGCTGGGCCTGGGATGGAGGGTGCAGCCACTATGGCCTTGCCGTGGGCCCACTGGGGGAGGAGCAGAGGGGTGTGGGTGTTGTTTAAATGTGGGTAAGATTTTCTTTTGTGCCCTCTGATAGCACTTCAAGTTGTTACCTCTGCATCTGGGGAAAGGGGCCAAACGGTAAAAATTACAGGGTGACGGCGTGGCGCAGAGGGAAGGTGGCAGGGATTTACACTTGTTGGGTATGAGCTGTGGGGTTGGTGTTGTGCCAGGCACTTCACCTAGGCTAGCTCCTTTAATTCTTACAACACCCTTACAAAGTAGCTAGTCAGTGGCAAAGCTGGGGTTTGAACCTAGGTTTAGTTCCAACTACTACGCTCTCTGAACTTCGTTTTCAGTAAAATCTCTTTTGGTAATAATCTTGTTTTAATAGTTCCGTTTTAAAAACAGCAGAAGTAAGGCTCAGAAAAGATTAGGTAACGTGACCAAGGTCACACGGCCCGTCAAGAATGGCGGCAGACCTTTTCTCAGGCAGCGGGTGAGATGGCGGACATTTGGACAGAAGTTGCCTACTGAAAGCAGCTGACTGTCTTTCAAAATAAGCAGAAGGTCCTGCTTCAAGAAACTGGCAAGAACAGACTCCCGCAACATTACAAAAACATTGGTCTGGGCTACAAGATGCCCAAGGAGGCCACTAAGGGCACGTATGCTGACAAGAAATGGCCCTTTACTGATAATGTCTCCATCTGAGAGCAGATTCTGTCTGGCATGGTGACCAAGATGAAGATGCAGAGGACCACTGTCATCCACCATGACTACTCCCCTTACATCCGAAAGTACAACTGCTTCAAGAGATGCCACTAAGAACAGGTCTGTACACCGGTCTCCTGCTTCAGGGACCTCCAGATTGGTGACACTGTCACAGCGGGTGAGTGCCAGCCCTTCTGAAAGACTGTGCTCTTCAACGTGCTTAAGGTCAGCAAGGCTGCCAGCACCAAGAAGCAACTCCAGAAGTTCTAAGACTAAGACATCCGCCCATACCTCCAGAAAAATAAAGTCATTTTCCTAGTCAAAAAAAAGGAGGCAGAACTCAAACCCAGACTGTGTGCCTTCGATCTCAAAGTCTGTGCCTTTCCCACTGTCCCATGCTGGTGACCATTTGCTCAGATCCCTAGCTCAGGGCTTGCCCACAACACACAACTCTGAAGGCTCAGGACCTCTGTGATGCTCCTTCAACAAAAGCTTCCCAGGTCTGTGACCCACCCCCTTCAGGGCTTCAATCCCAACCAAAGCTCCATCTAATAAGTGAATCCTAACTTTCTGGGCCAAGTCTGCACCAAAATGGTGACAAGTTGAACTCCTGTGGCCAGCTATGGAGGAAGGGGAAGTGGAATAGAAGGCTTCCAGCTCTGTTGATGAAGGACGCTGACTCTATTCCTATACCTCAAGGGGCCTACTGTTTCCAGAAAGTTCCTGGATCCAGACCTGGAGTGGCCATGTCATGGCCCTGCCCCATAAATATACACTTGCTCTCGGCTTACACATAATTAAGTCTGGGTTCTTATCTCGGGTTATTGATTCACATGTTTATTCAAATCTTTATGGAAAGTCAGCCCTGAGCACCTCATAGATGGAAGGCCCATGGCCAGTATCACCAGGCCCACCCTATTCTCCTCGAGGTAGGTTCTCTTCCTACCTAAGTTCCCGGTAAGCTGGGTTAGCCCATCTACCTAATCAATATTGCTGGGTTTTTTTCTCCCCAAAATACATCTGTAGCAAATATCTCTTCATAACTGAGGCCCAGATGTTGGCAGAAAATGGGGAGTGACTGCTAATGGGTATAGAGTCTCTTTATGGGGTGATGACAATATTCTATAATGGACTGTGGTGATGGAACTACAATTCTGTGAATATACTGAAGCCACTGAATTGTGTACTTTGAATGTATAATTGAATTGTATGGCAATGAACTAAATCGAATTAAACTGTTGTTCATTATTATTTTTATTTTTTTTATTTTGAGAGGGGGGCAGGGGCAGAGGGGGAGAGAGAGAATCCTTAAGCAGGTTCCACGCCCAGCGCAGAGCCCGACATGGGGCTCAGTCTCACAACTCTGAGATCATGACCTGAGCCGAAATCAAGAGTCAGACGCTTCACCGACTGAGCCACCCAGGTGCCCCTAATAAAACTGTTACTTCAAACAGACAAACAAACAAAATGAGGCCCAGAGAGGGGCAGCAGCTCACTCAAGGCCACGTGCAAGTTGACAGAGCAGTTCAGGCCAGACTCCAGACTTCTGATTTCTGATTTTGAGGCACTTCCCTCCTATCAGCCTCCCCACAACCCTAAGCAAGGATAAATGCTGAGGTTGGGCGAGTGTGCGAAGCAGGACCAACCAGCCAAGCATGAGGGCTGGTGGCGGGACCTAAAGCAACAGGGTAAGTAGGCAGTGGAAAATGCTGTAGACCAGGGGCTTTAATTTAGGTCTGCCATGAGCGTCACCAAGTGCCCCTCTCTGGATCCCAGTGTCCCTGTCTGTAGAGTTAAGTGAATGAGTCTGGCGCTCCCTTGCGAAAGGCCCCACGAGCTCTGACCCTCTAAGGTTCTAATTAGAAAGCACTATGAGATGAAACAGAACGGCGCATCAAATGTGTGCTTCTTCTCAGACGGCTGCAGGAGGTCCTGGACACAATTAGGCGTTCCAATCGATGCTCCTCACTGATAGTGATGACCAGGACTTCCCTGTGAGAGTCAGATACTCCCAGACAAGTCCACTGCTGAGTTTCTCCATGGTGGTGGTGGGGGGGGGGCAGGTAGCTTGGTCCCGATTCCCCCCCACCAGGAGTGTTAGGTCGTAGTATAACCCATAATAGAGACCCATTAATCATGTTCTCTGGAGATGTGGGGAACCAGGTTCTCGGCCTGGTGCCCAGGCAGCCCCACCTTGTGCTGAGCTTGCCTCCTTGGTGGAGGGAGTGACCGCTGATGGCCAATGGTCTAGCCCCCGCAGGACAGGATGTTTCCACATCAAGCCCCACTTCCTGCCGCTAGCCCTGGGCTCCGGTTCCCCCCTTCTCCTGCCATCTGGTCGCCTGCCCTCTGCCCCCTCCCCTTGCTGGGTGTTTACAGGCTGTCTTATCAGCCTGGGGAATCTGGGCCTCACCCAGCAGGCTGCCCCGCCCCGCCCAGCCCAGACAGCCTGCCCAGGGCCGTACCTGCTGTGGTTTCGTCACTCCAGGCACTCGAGTCTGGAACCCCCCTTGCACCCCTGGCTGGCAGGGGGGGTGTGGATGAAGGCTTGCTGCCTGCCAGAGTGAAACCTGAATATTCATAGTGCTTTATCCACCTTGCCCAAGCTGGGGGAGGGCAGGCATTCTTTGTATATTGTCATCATCTCTATCTGCAGGCTATGGGGACAGGAATGAGGTGCTTGGGTCACTGAGAAGGATAACTTTGGCCTGGAGGCCTTGACGGCTCTTCTGTTCTCAGCCACCAAGAGATGAGCAGGGGCAATGCTAGGCTCTGAGAGTACAGGCAGGTTTTCTTTTTTCTAACTGGAAGTACTGTAAATACTCCAAGCTGAAGGTGGGACCAAATGAGGGGCCACAGGCTGAGCATGGTGGAGGAGGGAAGGCTAGGGAATCTGTGGCCACAGCCTCAGCTAATCCATGCCTACTTCAGAGTCTCATGAGCCCCACACTGTCTCCATCCCACCCTGGGATCTGTTCACCCATCAAAGGCTGGGATAAGGCCAGAGCTAACCACTGAGCAAGTCCAACGACTTTCCCTGGGGACACAAGGGCTTAGATTTTTCCATCAAATAAGTTTGAACCAAGAAGGGGGACAGGGATGGGGACAGCAGGCAAATGAACACGCTGCAGGTGATGGATATGCCTTCCAGCACTTTGGGCGAAGATCCCGAAGGTGTAAGTTCTGACCTGTCCAGAAGCCGGTCTCACAGGGACAGGGCCTGCTTGCTAAAGCTGACCAAGCCACACAGCAGGAATCAAAGCCACAGTCCCAACCCAGTGCATCTTTCAGGAGCTTCCATGCTGTTTGCTGATAAATCAATGAAAATATATTTAGGCAGTAGATTGCAACATTCACACTTATGATAAAATGCCATACTTCAAAGAAATTTACGAGACTGTGTCCTTCTAGACCTCTAGGATATAAATCAATAGTCTGGGGCACTTGGGTGGGAAAGTTTGGAAAACCTCTGCTAAGGCAATTTTGCCATTAATGGGCTATGTAACCACAGGCATGCCTAGTCACATGGCTCTCACAGCCTTGGGCCTCCTGCCCCCCTCTCCACTACAGACCTCATGCTACCCAGAGCTCTTCTGACTGACCCTAGTAGCGGCCAGGACTCCACAGGCCACCATCCCATCTCCCCAGGAATGACTTCCCCACCACTCTGAAAAATCACAAACCATTTAGTGTTAATGTGTTAGTGGGTGATATTAGGTTAATGTGTCACCTCTATCCTTAACACATTTTCATTGAGAAAGGCCATCTGGAGCTACCCTGCCTTAGTCTAGAGAGTGGCTCCAGGGCAACAGTGGGGCAGACCAGTAGGTAGGTAAGCCAGGTGGGTATTTCTCAGTGGTTCTGCCTCCCTTCACACCATTAACCATGGGGCGATCTGGCCTGCACCACCTACTCCCCCTGCCTGTAGGCCGTTAGGAAGCTGTATGGAGTGGCTGTGAAAGCCTTGGAAAAGCTAACAACCAGGCCCGGTGCAGGAGAAAGTGCATTGACTGGGTGTGAGGAAGATGAAGTTCCAGTCATGGCCATGCCTCTGCCTAGCTCCTCCCTCAGCCTTTGCGCCGGCGCCAGCTCCTACCCCAGGGCACGCATTCAGATCTATGGCTGTGGCCATACCAGCTGTACTCGGCAGAGCTTTCCAGTCCAAACTCATCTGCTTGGTCTCCAAAGGTCCTTCACAGTCTGACCCCACCCTACCTACTCAGCCTTGTTTCCCATGATTTCCCAACTCAAGCCTGGGCTTGAAGCCCAGTGGTCTCCTCATGGTCCCCTGAGGGAACATTCCAGCCTCATTCACGGAGTTTCTCAGGCCAGCCATGCCCTTGCTGCTATGTTTTGGTTCATCAAATAATGCCCATCCAGCAAGGTCCCAACCAAGGTCCCCAGACCCCTTGAACTGGTTATACCCTGACAAGTAGAGTGCACACCTATGGAGCCCCCTTTTCTTAAATGCTGGTAGCCCAAATTCGACCATAAGATCTCTTAATGCCACACAGGCTTGACCTGTAATTATTTCATCTGTGTATCTTGTTTCCCCAACAGGCAGTCAAATCCGTGGGACCAAGGCACCTCATTCCTGTCTCCATAGGCTGCAGATAGAGATGATGAAAATATACAAAGAATGCATGCCCTCCCAGGTGCTGACAGATCTTTAAGGCTACAGTCTAAGGGTGGGGATAGGGATGGAGTTGGGGGACAAAGGTCCCAAGCCTCAAACACTACTTGACCATTCTTGCTCCCTGTCTCTGTTTGGGGAAACATACACCAGCTAGAGTCATTTATTCCAAGCTGCATCAAGAAGGTGGTTGATGATCAATCAGGTCATCTCTCTTTGTACAAAACCAGTGTTTCCACCCTGGGAGTATTAGGTGCTAATCTGATCACTGGACTCTCTGGAAAGATATCATGATTCTGGATCAGATCTAAGACCCTAAAATGATTCAGAAGAACAGGGTGTGTGGGGTGCCTGGGTGGCTCAGTTGGTTAGGAGTCTGACTCTTGATTTAGGCTAGGGTCATGATCTCAGGGTCTTGTGATCAAGCCCCGTGATTGGCTCCATGCTCAGCGGGGAGTCCTGCTTGGGATTCTAAATTCCTCTCCCTCTCCCACACCCCCACCCCCGGCTTGCATGCTCACTCACTCACTCTCGGGGGAAAAAAAAAAATAAATCTTTAAAGAAAAAAGAATGGGGTGTGATGGTAATTATATGAAGAAAAGCTCTTTGTTTTTTTAAAAGATTTTATTTATTTATTTGAGAGAGAGAGAGGGAGAGCACCAGTGGGGGGAGAGGCAGAGAGACAAGCAGACTCCCTGCCGAGCACAGAGCTCGGCGTGGGGCGTGATCCCAATACCCCAAGATCATGACCCGAGCTGAAGTCAGATGCTTAACCGAATGAGCCACCCAGACGCCCCGAAGACAAGCTTTTTAAAAAAGAGGTATTATGTTGTTTAGACAGAAAATGTTGGAAAGGGATATGACTGGCATCTATAAAATGATGTACAGAGCAGATAATCATGGACCCAGTCACCAAAAATGGTTCATAAATGAAGGGCAAATAATAAATAGTCTTACTTTGCAAATACATAAGTTTGTAAACTTATGGAACTCTTCAGCTGAAGAATATCAATGAAAAGATAATGCATCTGCTAAAGTAACAGTTATATCAGGGTCACCCATGATTATAAAATATCACAAAAGCACAGCCAAACATATCTGTTATAGCAATTACTGTAAATAGGATAAATTCAAGTATTAAAAGAAAATGATACTGACAATCTTATTCTAAAATTCATATGAAATTGCAAAAGAATTAAAATAGGCAAAAAACAACTTTGAAAAAGAACAAAGTTGGAGGGCTAGCACCACCTGTTTTCAAAAATGATTATAAAGTTACAGTAATCAAAAAGTTGGCATTGGTGGAAAGATAAACAGATCAATCAGCAGAACAGAATATAGAGGGGCGCCTGGGTGGCTCAGTCCCTTAAATGTCTGCCTTCAGCTCAGGTCATGATCCCAGGGTCCTGAGATAGAGCCCTACCTTGGGCTCTCCTGCTTCTCCCTCGCCTCTCCCTTTGTCCCTCCCCCCACACTCATGCATGTGTGTGTGCGCGCGCGCTCTCTCTCTCTCTTTCAAATAAATAAATAAATAAATAAATAAATAAATAAATAAAATCTTAAAAAAAGAGAGAGAGAGAGAACAGGGGCGCCTGGGTAGCTCAGTTGGTTAAGCGTCTGCCTTCTACTCAGGTCATGATCCCAGGGTCCTGGGATCAAGCCCCACATCAGCCTTCCTGCTCAGTAGGGAGCTTGCTTCTCCCTCTCCTTCTGCTCATGTGCTCTCTCTCGCTCACTCTCCCTCTCAAATAAATAAATAAAATCTTAAAAAAAAAACAGAATATGGAGTCCAGAAATAAGCCCACATATATAAGGACAACTGCAGGAGCCTGACAATAGCTTTTCCATCCAACGGTACTAGAATAATTGGATATCCATATGTAAAAAGAATAAAATGAATGTGAATTCACACCTCTCGCTATGTAGAAAAATTAACTCAAAACGGATCAAAGACCAAAATGTAAAGTCTAAAACTATAAAACTTATAAAAGAAAACATTAAGACAAGATATTTGTGAACTTGGGCTAGGTTCTTCACCTAGCCCAAAAGTATGATCCCTAACAGTATGGATCTTTTACCATACCAAAAGTATGATCCATAAAAGTAAAAAGTATGATCCACAAAAGTAAAAATTGATTGGTTGGGCTTCATTGATATTAAAATCTTCTGCTCCTCAAAAGACACTATGAAGAGAATGAAAAGGCAAGTCACAGACTCAGAGAAAACCTTTACAAAGCACGTATCATCTGATAAAGGTCTTGTATCCAGAATATATAAAGAACTCTCAAAACTCAACAAGAAAAACAAAACAATTTAAAAATAGGCAAAATATTTAAACAGATACCTCACCAAAGAAGCTATATTGGTGACAAGTAAGTACATCATTAGGGAAGGACAAATTAAAACCACAATGAGATACCACTGCACACCAATTACAAGGGCTAAAATTAGAAAGACTCACCAAGTATTGGTGAGGACGCGGAGTAACTGGAACTCACACACTACTGGCGGGAATGTAAAATAGTACAACCACTTTGGAAAAACAGTTTGACAGTTTCTTAAAAAGTTGAACCTACAACTATTGTATGATTCAGCTATTCCACTCCTAGGTATTTAACCAAGAGAAAAGGACATATATAGCTATGGAAAGATTTGTACACAGATGTTCATAGCAGCTTTGTTTGTAATAGCCAAACATGGGGGGCGGGGAAGCCACCAAATGTCCATCAACTGATGAATAAATAATGTGTGGTATCTCCATACAATGGAATGCTACCTAGCAATAAAAAGGAATGAAATATGGATGCATATAACAACATGGACGGATCTTAAATATGTCAAATGAAAGAATCCATACAAAAAGAGAGTACATGGTATATGATTCCATTATATAAAACTCTAGAAAATGCAAACTATTACAATGAGTAGTAAATAAGCCCTAGAGCTCTAATAAACAGAATAGTAAATATAGCTAACAATATCGTATTATAATCATCAAACTTGCTAGAGTCTCTTAATCCCGCACAGTCTTGAATTGCTCTTTAATCACTAGAAAGAAAGGATAATTAGGTACCATGATAGAGGTGCTAATTATCATTACAATGGTAACCATATTACAATATGCAAATAGCCCACTATGGGGCTAAGTGCATGTGTATTACTACAGCTCTAGAATTGGGTTCAGATCCTTCAGAGCAGGAGGCTGGGCCTGCTGTGGTGGTTTTTGTTTTGTTTTGTTTTGTTTTGTTTTTGATCAGTGTGGCACCAAGAACGTGGTTAGCTAATGTAATGAGATAAGTGTTTTCTGTGCATGGATTCTCACAGAATCAGCAAAGCTGAACTAGCTTCTTTTATCCTCTGGGGGTATTATGGGAAAAAGACAAATTATCTCCTAAATCTATGTCTAAGTACCTCCTTGCTATCAGGTCATCAGGAATTTGGGGAGGTTAAGACTAATTACCCACTCTCCCATCCCCCAAGGCCTAGCAGTTCTAACCTGAGGGGAGGAGACCAAGGGACTGAGTGAAGTGGCTCAGGGGTGGTCCATGGGTGGTCCAGTTTTTCCTGGGCAAACACAAGCCATCTGACAGCGGATGGAACCTCCAAAGTACTTTCAGGGAGGCCTCGAATGGGGATGGTGCACCGCCCCCCGGGAACTCATCTGGGCAGACGCAGTGCCCCAGCTCCAACCCAACGCCTCTGGGCATTGGCCCAGAATGGACGCATCATCTAATTCTAGTAAAAGGACAGAGAAAGTGGGGAGTGGCTGGTCAGTTGGCTCCTAGAATTCTACACTCAGCAGGGTAATAACAACAGACCAATGGTTGCTAAATTCTTGCCAGGGGTGCAACATGAGGCCTTCTCTCAAAGGAACCAACTTCTTATTCCTGCAGCAAATGATACTCAAGATGAGAGTGGCGAAAAGATAAAGATGGCAATGTTAATAAAAACATTAAGGACTTGAGTTTTGCTCTTCACTGCACCACTGCCTGCCACTCGGAAAGACTATTCCACACACACTTCTTCTTCCGGGTCCCCTCCTTCTCCTGTGTGGGGGCAGACTTAACAAAGCGTTAGCAGGAAGATAAGGAAAATCTCCCTCTCAGTTTCAGGAATGGGTATGGCAGGCCCTGCCAATGCTGTCAGAGAAGCAGTTGATCCCTGGAGTTGGCAAAGCCAAGGGTGTGTGAAGGGAAGTGACAGCAAGAATAGTCACGGGCATCACAACAGCTAGCACCCGTGGGGCGGTAACTGTGCGCCAGGCACCATGCGGAGTGCCCTACGTGCAGTCTCTCATTTAATCCTCCTTGCGACCCTGTGAGGTGGGCACTGGAACCCAGCGCGGTTAAGGGACTAGCCCATACTCACACAGTCAGTAAGCGGTAGGTCTGGAGTGAGAACACATCTCTGGAAGGATACTAGGTTAGACTGGAAGAGGAAAGGAAGCTTCAGGAAGGGCAGATGGACTGAGAAGCAGGGAGTACCAGCAGTGGGACAATAAAATGGTCCATCAGGAAGGTGGGAATCTAAGGCCAAGCTTGCTCAACCTGGGCAAGCTGCTTAACCTCTTTCTTCTTCTTGGTTTAAGAAATGTTCCAGCACTTTCCCTTGCAGAACCTCCTGCATGAAACACCTTTCCCTAAGCCTCCTTCTCCTCCTATAGAATGCTGGGGTCTCTGCCAAAAAACTCACCTTAGGACATGACTCCCCAGCCAAGAAGCCAGGGCACTCTGGTGTGTCCCTGTGGTGTTGCAACGTGCTGGGGAGGGGGCAGGGAAAGAGGGCAGTGAGAGAGGAAAAATGATGTGGGGGAGGGGAGGATATGTGTGTGTCTGGGTGTTTTTCTCCAGTTAAACTCAACAAGAGCCCAGTTCCCCTCCACACTCAGCCATGGGAGACACAGAAGCAGCAGAACAAATACATGGCTAGTCCTTGCCCTTGCCCTTGCCCGGGTGGTCTGGACAGTGGGACTCTCTAGGCTCTTGGGTTCCCACTGAAGAAATGAAAATCTCTGTTCTCCACCTGAACCTGCCGGCTTTCAGAGGAATCCCAGACCTCTGGGGAAAGGTGGGATCCAACCGCCCATGCCCGCTGTGAACACCACTGGTGCTTTGGTTTTCCTTCCCTTTGGTGCCCTCTACCTCTCTTCCCCTCTCTCCACCCGCCTCCCCCAGGGCGCGCGCGCGCGCGTGCGTGTGTGTGTGTGTGTGTGTGTGTGTGTGTGTGTGTGTGTTGGTGGGGGTGGGGAGCTCAAAATGAAATCCCCTCAGCTTGGGTGGCAGGGAAGCCTGCCTATCCTTTGTGTCTTATCAATACACGCTGGGCTCCCTCAGCTCCTGGTCCAGGCCGGCCACTTTCTATCTCCTTGAGTGGAGATTGGGGGGTTTGCTCTGAGCCACCCACACTGGCTGACCTGGTCTTTTATGTGACATGCATTTGCCAAACAATTATCCAGGCTTCGAAGGTCAGTCTGTAGCCAGGGAAGACAGAGAAAGGCGTCTTTTCTCCCTTTTGGGCCCAGCCAAATCTCCCCCGCGCCGCCCCACCCCCCCTCCCTTCAAGGTCTAGCTCGAGCCTCGGCCCTCACAAAGCCTTCCCTCCCTCCTCCAGCTGCCGACCTCAGAGCCCTGGCCGCCTCTGGCCCCTGCTCCAAGGAGCACAATTAGCACCTGACCAGCCACTGACCTGGCTGCCTGTCCTCGCCTCTGATTGTTTCAGTGTCTTAGTCATCTTTCCCCCACCACCTCCTTCACTCGTCTCCTCCACAGTGCCTAGCACAGGTTGGGCACACAGTAGGTGTTAATAAATGGCTGTTGAATTGAAACTCAGCAGCCCCTGTGAGGTCAGAACCCTCAACGAGCACCCCGACCAGCAGTTCCTTGGCAACCAGCACTGGGGCCCGAGCTAGAGGGCATTACTGGCGAGGCCACGATTACCAGCCATGCGAGGCTCAGCGGCCAGAGATTTGCAGGCAGGTTGGTGTTGATGAGAAAAGCCCCTGACCTCTAGGAAAGTGCCCATGGGATTCTGGGTACCTCGGATGAGTTTCCTTTCTCCCCTGCAGAACTAGTTTTCAGTCTGAGAACCACAAAGGGAATAAATTGGCAGTGAAGCCAGAAACCTCTTTGCAGCTTAGAAATCCTGGAGAGATAACCAAGCCAAGGCTGGGGTCAGGCCCAAGCTTGAGAAGAGAAGGCTGCCCTAAGCCCTTCCCAGCTCAGCAGGGAACCTCCGGGAGGTGGTGGGGTGTGCCAGAGGGCTAGAGGGGTGTTTGGGGGGTGGCGCTAAGTAATGCTGTCCTGCCCTGGGACCCAACGAATCATGCCATTTGCAGCCCACGAAGGAAGCAGGTCTCCCTTTCCCCGTCATTCATCCAATTCCCAAAGCAGTTCAGAAGGTGCATCCAGACCAGAAACCCGCTGGGGTCCCCAGGCAAGGAGAAGCCTCCAAGTCTGGGATGCCTGGCTCCCCACAAAGCTCAAGTATTCCAGCCTGGCTTAGAATTATGGTTATTTATATAGATGACCTAGACGCTCTCCCTGGCTCCCTCCCACACCCTGCACCCCAACTCTGGCCTACAAAAGAAGCTACACACAATCCTGGAAGGCATGTGGCATCTTCTTCACCTCCATATTTTCTCACTGCCACTTCACTGATGACTGCTACGGGGACTGGCTCTTGGCAAACGTTTGTTGAGTGGAATGAGTTTTAGGCACTGTATTAGATTAATACCATAATGTTGGTTCATGCTCACTATGTGCCATATACTATTCTAATAAACAGCTTATGTTTATTGATGTATTTGATCTTTGGAGCAACCTTATGAGGTAGGGCTCATTTGACAAATGGGGAAACTGAGGCATACAATTGCCTGGGATCACATAGCTAGTAAATAACAAAGCTGGGTTTTAGACCCAGACAGTCTGGCTCTAGGGATGGAAGGTAAAATGAGAAAGGTGGGGGTGGGGGTGGGGGGCAGCAAGGCCCAAGGCCAAGCTTAGGAGCAGGGATTTCCCTGGGAAAGCAATCCCCTCAGCCTGCGCCTGGCTGGGCCTCTTGAGAGACAAAAGCCCTGAATTTTGCAGGCCAGGGGCATTTTGGATAGTCTATTAATCAGGCCTATGAATGACAGACCACAACACCCTCATTTTTAGATCCCAACATAGGACAGAGAAGACAGAAGCCACTGTACCACCACTTTGCACCAGTCAGGGGGAGAGCGGGTTTCAGGCCCCCAGCTTGTCCAGGGGTGGGCGCCAGTTCCTGAGTAACCACCGAGCAAACAGTGCAGCAGTGGGAGGAATGCCAGACATAGTTGCAAACAAGCCACTCCTTCGGCTCACAGCTAGAGGCTGGGTGAGGGTGGCAACGTGGAGCCTGCTCAACAGCCCCCCCCCCAAACATCCCAGGCTTTGAACACAACCCAGCCCCAGAAACAACCACATGCAAGGCAGCCTCTTCCCCACAAGGGCCAGGATAACAAGTCCTCCAAGATAGTTAAGTCTTTGACTTAACCCAAGATAGCTCCCCCGCTAGGCTGTTTCTGCTCTGGGTCCACTGAATCAATGGTTGAAGAAAGTGCCTTCTAACCGGTAAAACCCTGTGTAACTAACTGCGAAGAGGGATTTGCATTCTTACCCGGCATACGTGTTTCCTAGGCATATTTAGTGCCAAAGTGTCTGATCTCCCCCCAAGGGGAGAGCTAGATCTGTCCCCTTCACCCCTCTCCAACCTGGCACTCCGGCCAGGGGTCAGCTTGCAGGGGGTGAGTCCCCAATGGGCGTGCCCACCAGCTGTTGGGGCCAAGCAGTGGTGGCTCAGGCCCTGGGGTGGTGACCTCACTTCCGCTCCTACCTCCCCACCTCCCTAGCACTCCTCCCATCTGAGGCCCCACCAGGCCAAAATCGAGAAGTCCAAGGTTAACTGTTCCTCCCCACTTTAAGAGCTAATTAAAATGATTAGCCACAATGAACTGTCAAACATTAACCAGAAGAAGCTGCAGGACCAGACAGGCCTCTATCTCGGGCATAGGGATGAGGGGCAGGAATCAAACTGCCATCAAATCCCACAGCGGGGGTGGGGGGGGCAGCCAGGGAGAACCTGGCTGAGCCGAGGTACCAAGGGGTCAGGAGGTGACTCTGGTCAGGAAGGCCATGTCCCTACACACAGTCCTGAGGAGAGGGCAGCAGAGTTAGGGTGCGGTGGAGGGACGAGAAATTCGTAAAGCGGACACCGCCTCAGCAGTTCCCCAAAGCAAGGCGCTGCCGGCAGGGCACCCCGCGCTGTGCGGCCGCTCAGTCGCCTCGCCGGCAGCAGAGGAAGGAACCGAGAGGCGGGAGAAACCGGGAGAGCGGGAACGCGGGAGCGGGAAGGCTGGCGTCTTGCTCACACGGAAACTCTGGCCCCTGCCAAGAGGTCTCGATTTTGGCGATCCAATTATCCAAGTCATAGGGGTGTGTGTGTGTGTGTGTGTGTGTGTGTGTGTGTGTGTGCGCGCGCGCGCGTGCGTGCTTTACACTAGTGAGTGTGCGCTTTACACTAAGGCTCCTGGCCCCAGAGGCGCTAGGGGCCGCCCGATCAATCTGGCTGCCCCGCCACCGCACGGTCTGACCTCCCGCCCTCGAGCACCGCGCTTTTGGGGGCCTTCTGCCACGATCGGCCCTGTCACGGAACCCCCGCGGCCCGGGGCGCGGGAAAACTGGCCTCCCACCCTGGCTTGGGAATTCGATTCCGTTTCTAACCCCAGCTCAGAAGCCCGGGTTCCCCAACACACACGCGGTGGGGCGAGGCAAGGGCGGGATTCAACACGCCGCGGCTCTCCCACCATTCCCTGGGCCCCCAACCCCGACACGCCGGGGCCCCAGCGTCCCCGATCCCGCCCTCAGGCAAACTTTTCGAGGTCCCCGAAGGCTCGAAGAACCGGCGCCATCGACGTACCTGAGGCCGAGTGGGCTCGGTCGCCGGGCTGGGGTCAGTCGCTGCGGTCCCCTCCCCGCTCCGGGGGCCCAGGCGAGGGTCCCCAGCTGCGTCCCGCCCTCCCCCCCCCCAGCCCGCCTTCTCCCCTCAGAAGCCGGGCCGGGCCAGTGGCGCCGGGATCTCGGCGCCGGCGAAAGGAGAAGTGGAAGTTGAGCGTGGCGCCCGGTCGGTCCCCGCGGCCGCCGGGGCCACCGTCCCCCTCCCTCCTTCCCTCCCTCTTTCCTCCCTGCCCGCCTGCCCCCGCGGCCCCGCGTCCGTGACTCACCTCGGCGCCGGGGCAGGCTGGTCCGGGCGGGCGAGGCGCAGGGCTCTCCCACACGTCGCGCCGCCAATGGCAAGTTGGAGGGCGAGATGCAAATACCAGGTGAGACGGCGGCGCCCCTGATAAAACGACTCCGGGGGGCGGGGTGGAGTGCGGGGGGGACCTGGGTGGCCGCCGGGGAGGGCCACGCCGAGGGAGGGGGCGGCGGGGGCGCCCGGGGAGGGGGCGCGAGCCGGCGGAGACCTGCACTGAGACACCCGAGCGAAAGGGGAAATTGCACTAGAGACACACACGTCCCCTCAGGCGGCGGCTGGGGCGGGCGCGAAGGAGGCAGGGCGGGAGGGAGGGAAGAGCCGGAGGGAGGGACCGACGGGAGGGACCGCGGGGCGGGCGGGCGGGGTGGGTGAGGGATCGAGGGAGGGACGAGGCGTCTTGGTGGAAACAGCGCCCCTCCACCCCCGGCCCGCCGCGGTCGCCAGCACGGCAGGGGGAGCCGTGCCAGGGGCCCGCGCGGCCTCTCCTTCCCCTCACGGCTCGCTCGCCCCCGGGGACCGCGAGAGCAGGGCCCCTGCAGAGCCCACGTCGCGCACCCCTTTCTTGGCCCTCGCCCCTCAGTCTGCTAGCACGCGGCGGGCCAGGGCTCTCGGCTCCCTGTGGGGGCCCTTCCCGGCGGGAAGCCCCCACACAATGCCTCGGAGAAAAATCTATTCCCCGGGGACCCTGGATGGCTATGTCCACCCCCCTCGGCCTGCACACGCCACTGGCTTGACGCCTTTGGCCCACACCCTTGCACTCCAGATTATTGAGCGCCTGCTGTGTGCGGACCTGATGGGAGGACGAGGGCGGGCGGAGCGGTTGGTGAGGCCAGGAGATGCCCAGAGGATACAATTCAGGAGCTAGATTCCAAACACTGCGGAATCCTGGGCCAAATGCCTCATCGTGTGCTTGGGGGTGACTGGAGAGTTTGGGGGACTTCTTAGGGAAGTCGAGCCTAGGGCTTCTGGTGGGGGAGACCAGGCAGACATGAATTAGGGGAAGGGCTGGGGTGGGGGGGAGCGGGACTGCCACAGCAGGTGCAGAGGCAGCCAGAGTTGGGGTGCTGGGAAAAAGCTCATGCCCCCCTTCTCTCCAAAGCCAAGCTGCCCTGTTTGGGGCATCCATATGAACCCCAGTCTCCCATTCTATCTCCCCCTTACCCTCTCTGACCTGCCCCGGCATCCATACAAGCCCCCACACGCCACCGGGTCCCATAGCTAGGAGGATCTATGAGGGAGATGGCTGGAAATAGTCACTTCTTATGGTTCTACATGGTCTAGAGGAAGGGCCCATCCAAGCCTCAGCCCTGGCAGCTCCTTGGCAGAAAGCAGGAAAGCTGAAGGGGCCCCAGAGGAGGAAGGCCCTCTGAAGGGCAGGGGTGGCCAAAGGGCCTGAAGTTCAGGGACCTGCTCAACCACCAGCATCTGCCTGCTTCCCCAGCCTTGGGAGAGGATGGTCCCTGGCACAAGACTGGGGGACAGGAATGGTGGTGGATGATGGCAGTGAAGGCAGCTGCAGATTATAGGTTTCTGGGGGAAAACCTAGGGGCTGGACTGGGGCACTGGCCCTTAAGATCTCTTGCCTACCTACAGCCAAGTCCCTGAAATAAGCCCCAAGAGATTTCCATTTTTTTTTTCTTTTCTAAGTGGCCATGTTTCCCCAGGGGATTCCTGATCCTGGAGCCACACTGTTCTCTGCTGGTCTCTTGTCTGTGAGGCTCCCCTGTCGAAATCGAAATCGTGGTAGGTCCCAGCCATCCCTAAGCTCCCTTTGCCTTGACCTTGAGACTCACTAATAGATACAAACACACATACTTTTCCATCTTGCTAAGAGTTCAATGGTCCCCAACATCAGACAGACCTGGTTTCCTATTCCAGCTGCACCATTTACCAGCTGTGTGTCTTTGGGCAAGTCACTTAAACTCTCTGAGCTTCACTTACATTATTTTTATTTTTTTATTTTTTTAAAGGAAGTTGAGGATTTTTTTAAAATTTTTATTTATTTATTTATTTGAGAGAGAGAGAATGAGAGAGAGAGAGCACATGAGAGGGGGAAGGGTCAGAGGGAGAAGCAGACTCCCCGCTGAGCAGGGAGCCCGATGCGGGACTCCATCCTGAGACTCCAGGATCATGACCTGAGCCGAAAGCAGTCGCTTAACCAACTGAGCCACCCAGGCGCCCACTTACATTATTTTTAAATTGGGAATAATAAGAACCTACATTGAATGGCTATGGTGATTGGGCGCCTAGGTGGCTCAGTCAGTTAAGCATGCGAGTCTTGGTTTTGGTTCAGGTCCTGACCTCAGAGTTGTGAGATCAAGCCCTGCATCCGCTCTGCTCCTCGTTGAGCATGGAGCCTGCTTAAGATTCTCTCTCTGCCCCTCCCCTGCTATCCCTCTCAAAACAAAACAAACAAAAAAGAAAGAAAGAAAGAAAAGAAAGGCAGTGGTGACAACTGAATGAGTTGACCTATGTCTATGGCAGTGGCGCCTAGTGCCTAGTAAGCCCTCAATCAGTGTTAGCTACCTTCAGCAGCATCTTCATCCTCATTTCAACTTTTCTCATCCCCAGTTCTCAGGAGAAAGTCTGATAAGGCCAGGCCAGAAGGTGCTGAGGACTAATGGTGGGTTCCTCCTAAGAGTGTTTGTGGTTTAAACCAGAGCTGAAGCTTCAAGGCACGGAAAAGCCAGAGGAGAGGTCTTCCTCTTGGGAAGGGCAGGGGAGAGGGCACTGCCCTGACCAGCTAACAGCTAACCGGCGACTGGCCCGATTACCTGCCAATGACCTGGAGCCCACTTGTGGGAATCCCATAAGTTCCCACCTTCCCCAGCCACTCGGAACTAACCACAGTCCCAGGATCTGGGAATTGCGGCCAAAGCAAGCCCCACCCCCCCTTGATGAAAATCTTGTGCTGACCTCCCCTTGGGGAGCCCCATATGGGCCACAGGAGTGACTTGCCCGGCTCCATGGCTCCAAGTCAGCCAGGCTGCCCTTCCGGTTGACCTTACTGCTCCCCAGCCTGCCAGCCCTTCCCCACCTGGCTCCCCGCTCTTCCAGTTGCCTGTTGGGTGAGCCCCAGCCAGGTGGGGCTGGCCGACTGAGATCACTGCCCCTGACGACAGCCACGCCATCTCTGCCAATGGCTCAGTCCCTGACTTGGCAGGAATTCCCCTTCTCGAGTTGCCCATGGATGCCCAGGCTGCGCTGCACCATCCAGTGTGCACTCTCAGCCTCTCTCCTTCCAACCTGTCCTCCCCCACCCCCACTCCCCAACTCCAATTCAGTCCTCTCAAGCCTCAGAACCTGGGTCCTTCCCATATTCCGTGCAGGGCCGGCTCACTCGCCACCCCTGTGTTCAACCTGCTTTTCCACCTTGGCAGATTTCTCAGCCTGTCTTTGTCCCCTCTTTCAAGCAGTGCCTACATTCCTCTGCAAATCACCCCAGGTTCTTCAGAGACAAGGTGGCTGGTTGCTTCCCCCTCCCCTTAATCCCTTGGCCTCAACAAATTCTATTTGAACCTGTGGCTAAAACAAAATACTGCAGTGCCACAGTTTCTGTGGCCATGGCCCTTACTTTCCACCACAGACACAAGCTAGAAAAGTCACCCATTAATCAGACTTTCAGAATGAAAAGCATATTCAAAAGCCAGGAGAGAAGTTATAGTTTAAAAGAAATCCTCCCACTTGTAAAGCTGAGAAGCCCCCTAATAATCCTTTCTGTGCAAACAGCAACTGTTCCTCTGTTGATATGTTCTATAACTCCGGATTTGCCTCTATTGGGCTTACACAACAAGGCCCTAGAAAGCTCCAAATGGCAGACAGAAATCTCTATGTCCCAGGTTGTGACTGAGCATCATAAAAAGTGTTTCTTCTAAAAAGATTATTGGGTAGCTGGGGGCCTGAGTGGCTCAGGCAGTTAAGCATCTGCCTTTGGCTCAGGCCATGATCCCAGGTTACTGGGATGGAGTCCCACATCGGGCTCCTTGCTCAGCGGGAAGTCTGTTTCTCCCCCTGCTGCTCCCCCTGCTTGGGCTCACTCTCTCTGACAAATAAAATCTTTTAAAAAAAGATTGTTGGGTAGCTGCAAAAGATAAGAATTCCTTTTTTTTTTAAGATTTTATTTATTTATTTGACAGAGAGATAGAGAGAGAACACAAGTAGGAAGAGTGGCAGGCAGAGGGAGAGGGAGAAGCAGGCTCTCCGCCGAGCAGGGAGCCACACGTGGGGCTCAATCCCAGGACCCCAGGATCATGACCTGAGCCGAAGGCAGCCGTTTAACCAACTGAGCCACCCAGGTGTCCCAAGATAAGAATTCCTTGAGATAGGTTATACCCAAGTGGTTCCTTCCCCAGATGGCCGTCTCTTGCCCAGGTCCATCTTGGGGGCTGACGGGGGGTGGGAGCAGGTGTGCCCAGGCCAAAGCACAGGCATGCAGATGGGAGGTGTAGTTGGGAGCGACTTCCCAGGTCATGACTTTCATCTGGCCCGCCACCTTCTTTGGCTGAGGCTCTTGGAAAGTCACTTGGCCCCCCACCCCACACTGCTCTCATTAAAATGGAGAGTTATACATTTCCCCTGCAGGCCTTGGCTGGGACAGGCTCCAACACCAAAGATCCCCTACAAAACTTCAGAGGACCACCAGGTTTCACTTCTCGAAGGGCTGGACAGCAGTTCAGGGGTCTGCCTGGAGTGAGATGACAACGTGACCTAGCAGGTGCTGCAGGCCTTGAGTCAGTGCTCCCTATGTCCATCCTGGCTTTGGTGGCTGCTGGGAGGCGCTGTCCCCACCGCATGCACTGCTCGGAGTGGGCCTAGTGTTTGGGAAATAGATTCAGTGCCCTTCAGGCCAGCCCACTTGGGTTGGTGGGAGATTTTTGAGGTGGGGGGAGGAGGAGGGACCCAATCATTTGATTCATTTGCCAAAAATAAGGAAGAAGTGGCTTTGAGCAGAGTTCAGCAAATGAGGGCAAGTCCCCTGAAGTCTAATCCTACTGGCCTCTAGCCCCTATCTTGGAGCCAGGGATCAGCTTGGAAAAGTCCCTGGGATCAGGGCCAAGGGCAGGCACTTACCCTGGGGCACCTATCAGAGGCAGCCGGGCATCCAGAGTTTTGGGGCACTGTCCAGGGGAGCCAGAGTTAACTCCTTAGCCTCTGCCATCTGCTAGGCCAATACCCATCTTGTGTGGCTGGCAGCCTCCCTGTGCTCCATAGCCCTTGTGGAGATCCCAAATGGCCCTCCAAAGGCGCCTCCCTTCATGGCCTGCAAGAAAAAACGAGTGGGCCTAAGGGGACCTTGGCCCAAGGGGCTGCTGCCAGGGGGCAGAGACTGAGATGGAGGCGCAGAGGGATGTCAACATGTAAAGGCTTTCCTGGAGGAGAGCACCAAGTGATTTCTGTGGTCCCTTGCGTGTGCTGGGGAGCAGGGAACAGGCAGCCATCAAGCTGGATGTTCCCTTCTCAGATGGAAGAGGAGGCTCAGGGGAATGGATGAGGCACCAGTCACATCGCATGGGGCGCTACCTATTATATATGTAGTGAATGGCGCCCCCTGGAGTTGTGCTCAGAGGTAGCAGTTCGGACAGACCCAGGAGAAGTGGGGATGGGATGCTTGGATGGAAGGAGAG
Organism: Eumetopias jubatus; assembly: GCF_037043125.1. Lineage (NCBI taxonomy): Eukaryota > Metazoa > Chordata > Mammalia > Carnivora > Otariidae > Eumetopias > Eumetopias jubatus. Next base: position 19,316,827 of record NW_028274817.1, on the reverse strand, counting down.
ATCAGGAAGGGCTCAGACTGGGACACCAGAGTGGTGTCTGGGGATCCTCGGGTCTGGGGATGAAGTAGAGGAGTAGGGAGAGGCTGTGAGGGGGCCCTGGAGAGCCCGGATTTCACCCACTTCGCATCCTGCCAAGGGGCGCTTCTGGGCTGAGGTTTGTATCAGGTAGAGGATTCTGCTCTTTGGGGATTGCCCCATTCCACAAGGAGGTGAGGACAAGCCAGAGACGATGTGCACCAGACAGAGACCCAATAGGAATGCAGCCTCCCCACCCTGCCATCGCAACGGGGGTCGAGGGTTTTGTTGTTGTTGTTTCATCCAGAAAAATACAACATTTAATGTCTATAAAGGTGCAGTATGAGTCATTTCACGGAATGTCTAGGCCCCTTCGTTGGCAGCAAACAAACTTTCCAGCCCTCTTTTGAGGAAGTCATCCAACTCGACTGCTGCTGCTGGTTTGTGTGTGAGAGTGTGTGTGTGTGTGGGGGGGTCCGTGTGTGGGATGGGTCTCTGTCGGGCCTTGCCTGCCTATGTGTGTGTCTGCGTGGGTCTCTCAGATGTAAGTGAGGGTGCACCCATGGCGGGGAGGGGGGTTGTGTGTGTGTGTGTGCGCGTGCATGCACATGCACACATGCATGTGTGTGAGCTTGACTCTTGGATGTGAGTGGCAAGTCCCCTCATGCGTGTTTGTGGAGGGCGTGCGCATGTGTGTGTTTGCAAGGCAGCATGGTATGTGAGCCTGTGCGTCTGAGGGTGTCTACGTGTACATTTTTTTCCTCATCACTGCCAAATTATCTTCCCATCTCTCCCCTCCGAAGTGAAGGACTGGCCGAGGGAAGCTAGCGATCCAAAAGGGGGGCAGCTGGGGAGGGGAGAGGGGCTGGAGGAAAACCAAAGCAATTCCACTCGTCGGTGGAAAGTGTCAGCCAAGGATGAAACTGAAACCGAGGCACCAGCACTCTGGGATCGTCCCGGGGCTTCGGTTCCTCCCACTCCCCCACCCCCTCCAGCGGGCTGTGGAGATTAGTCAGCCTGAAATTCCCATCCCCACAGCCTCCACTCGGGGTTGAGGCTGTGAGGCCGGCTAGAAATTGGCCTGTGGTTAGCACGTGACCCCATTAGCGCCCATTATCACATTAACACAAATTAGTATATCAGATCCTCTCGCAGTCACCTAGTGGGGCACAGGGCCAGGCTGGAGGGAGAGGCCACAGCTCAGGCCCTGCTCCCCAGAGGAGAAGGCAGCACGAGGGCATCAGGGGAGTGGGCAGGCTGAAGACCGCCGCTGGTCAGGCTAGGGACCGAAAGAGGGGATGGAGACATCAAGTTTGACAATATGATCCTTTTCCTAGGTCGTGCTCTGGGAGGAGACACCTTGGGGAGGGGGTTAGTCAAAAGGAGGGGGTTTCCAGGAATAGCTGGGCACCGCCCTGTAGGAAGGAGGCCCGGGCTCTGAGGTCTGGGCGGGAGACAGACGGTATTTCTCCTGGCACACAGTGAAACACAGTGAAACGTTTAGGCTCCTTTGGTTTTTTTTTTTGCCCCTTTCCTCTTCTTTATGGAAAATCCTAAGGATAACTTTCTCAGATGGCTTTGGACGTCCTGAAAGCAGGGGAGCTGGGCTGACTGACAGAGGAGAAGAGGCACCCAGAATACTAGCACAGAGCATAGCTTTGATGTCTTGGCACAGAAATGGGAGGAGACACACTCTACCCATGTATTTCTGTGTGAAGTTGTTATCATGGGAATAGCCACTGGAGCCTCCGGAAAGGATGAGGCTGGAGCCCCCAATAACTCTTTTTTTTTTTTTTTCAGCTTAAAGGTGTCTGGCCACAGGTTATTTTTGTGCCTTGATACTCTCAATATGTTAACTAAAGAGCCACCACATAACCATGAACCAACATGGGAAGGTCAGCAGCATCATGACTTCTAGAGCTCAGGGCCTGCAAGGAGGTAGAAGACAAAGCTCTATCTACTGAGAACAAGGTTGCAAGTTTGAGCCCCAAATGGGCCTCTTAGCTTTTTTGCTTCTAAAGCTGCCAAAGACTGGATTGAGACGCGCGGAAACTACATCCTACATCCAGCCCAAAGCTGAACCCCTGCTCCTCACCTAGGCTGAGCCCTGGTTCCAGACTGCACCCCTGCTCCAGCCCCAGTCTATCCCTGTGCAGGAGATGCATTCTGGGTCTTAGGGGAGCCAGGCTAAAAAGTGGCTGTTCAGGGAAACCCACCCCCAACGCCCGAGACGCGACTCAAAGTTTCCATTCTACTGCCCGCGGGTCAAGAGCGCCATCCCCGGAGAGGAAAGACGGCCCCTAAACCACAATCCCTTTGCTGAAGGTGAGCCGCCCCAAGCTCTGCGGGGCCCGGGAGGTGGCCCAAGGGACTATTAAGAAGCACGCAGGAGCCAGCCCCACGCCGCGGCGCTAGCGCAGCAGGTCGGATCTCCGGACTCTCCCGCCTCTTGGGCTGGACCGCGGGGCCCGAGGGGCAGTGGAGGTTCTGGAGGCCCCTCCCGCCTTTCCCTCGCCTCCCCTCACCCCGCCCCGTCCTGGGCTCGCGCGCCTTCCAAGCCCGGGATCCCCGCTGGGGCTGAGCTCCACCCCCGACCCCCAGCAGTGCGCCCAGGGCGCCTCTGCAGCGCCACCTGCAGGCTGAACGCGCGCTGCGCGGCGTTTCGGGCCGAGGCGGGAACTGGCGACCAAGAGGGTGGAGGAGGAGGAGAGGAGAGGTCGGCGCCTCTGCCCGGAGCTTTCCTGGCCCGCGCGCGGCCTCCCCTCGCCACCCCAGCCCCGAGCGACCTGGCCAGCCCTGAGCTCTGTCCCGCGCCCTGGCCGGCGCAGGCGGCCGGGGGCTCCGACCTTCCACTCCTGCTGCTGCTGCACTCTGAGCGGCCTCCTGCCCCGGGCGCCTCTTCTCGGGAAGCAATGAAGTCACACTGAGCCCGCTCCGCTGACTCATGAGAATCCTCCCCCCCTCCCCGGCACACCCCTTGAAACTTCCCCCTCAGTCCCTTCTTCCCTGCTCCCGCCCCCCCCCCCCCCCCCGTTCCTCCCGTCCCGACAGGCGAGCAGGGGCGGCTCCGGGAGGACTCCCGGGGAGGACTCGGTGGGGCAGCTGGGAGAGAAGTGGCGGGCGAGAGTCCCCACCGAGACCTCCGCGCTTCTGTCCCAGCCCGGCCACTGCGCGCTCTTCTGGGGCGCACAGGGAATGCCCTGAGGGAGCTGCATGGTTGCAACCTCTGGCAAAACTCCCACCAAGGTATTCTTTTGTGATTATGCACCTCACACAGTGCGGGCCTGCTGAGAGGGGGGCGGCCCGGGACCTCCTTCCCTCCTCTGGGCCTGGAGTTCACTTGGTAGCTGAGGTCTCTTTGGAACCTCCTGTTGGAATGAATGGACCCATAAGGGCTTGGCGCCACCAAAGGGACAAGTGTAGAGTGCTCTGAGCCTTGAGCTGCCCTCCAACCCTGCATTAAGTCAAGCTGATCACCTGAAAGGTCATTGTGGCCCTTCCTCCTAGGACCTGGTACTGGCCCCGTCCAGGTTGAGGTAGGAGCGACTTTGAGGCCAAGGATTCCCTGTTTGCAGCACTCCCCTCCTCCCCCCACCCCCACTGTGCCACTAGTTGGAGGACTCCCACTGGAGTGGACCAGAATCCCTCAACAGTTGCTTGGGGTATTAGTCTCAACAAGGTGGCTGAGGGCCTTGGGGCCTGGTCAGGGTAGGCTTCAAGCTGGAGGGGCTCTGCTGGCCTCCCTGAAACACCTAAAGCTCCCCTTTCCCTCTGGAGGGGCAGTGATCCTTAAGCATTCTTGTCCACCCAGCAAATCATGGTACTGGATTTTCTTTCCTTCCCTGTGTACAGTTTCCAGCCGTCTCTACGGTAAGAGCTGGGTGGTAAAGCTTGCAAGCTTCCTGGCTCTCTTGTCACCACTTCGGGGCAGCGTTCTGCCAAGGCCATAACCAGTGTGAAAATTGGCCATGGACCAAGAGCAAAGTGGGTGTACAGGCTGGTCTAGGGGCTCAGACCTTATGTGGCACGAGGGGCGGTGTTGTGAGCTCTTCTGTCAGCATCAAGTTGATGGCTGCCCTGGGTTATGGTGGCTACCCAGCCACCAGCTCTGCAGGGTGTGTTTTTTGGGGGGATTGGGAACCATTAAATTGTTGGGTAGGGGTGTATGTGCTAGGATCATGGCTAAGAACAGTCTTGCCACAAAGCTTTTCTGGGGAAATTCTGGGCTTGAAGTCAACATTTTTTAGGGGCTGAAGGATGCCACCTTTCCTGGATCCCAGTTTTCAGGCTGTCAACCTCTCCATGGAGAGCAAATAAGGCAAGGTGCAATTTCTAGGATTGTAGGGGTTCTGGTTGTAACTTGCCGGGTCAAAGAAGAATCACAAGCCATAAGCTAAAAAACAAAACCCAAAAAACCAAACCTGTAAATCTAGTTGAGCCCAAGGGACAGCAGAGGCTATGTGGGGAGACACTTGCCAAGAGCTTTGAGTCCCATTAGCGTCTGCTCTAGACCTTAGAGATGAAAGGCAACTGAGCCCATGGCAAGGTGAGTGCAGTCCCGTGCAAGCACCTGAGAGACTTTTCCCTACACAGGAGGTTAGAACTGAGGGTGGAGGGATAATCTAGTCTGTTCCCCTCAGTTTACAGATGAAGCTACGGAGACCTAGGTAAGTAGCTGCCCTGGGCCATCCAGGCTCAAACAGCAGGGCTGAGACTCACATCCAGGAGTGCTCTTTCCACTGCGCTCCACTGTTGGGAGGAAAAAAAAAATGGGCAGAGAGCACTTACTGGAACCTGAGGAAGACACACAGGGAGGAGCAAAACAAGCGGGGGAGACTGCAGAGATTCTGAGAGGAAGGACGGAAAATGAAGGGGCCGAGGAAAAGTGACGAGAAGGAGGTGTATTCTCTTTGGGCAAGAACATCAGCTCCATCTTCTGTAATAAGCATCTTACACATGTTCACGTTCACTTAAGCATAGTAAACATATTCATGTTTTGTTCGTAGAGATGGACAGAGAGGATACAACCATAGGATGGAGTGCTTTGGTCAGTGAAAGAAAAGCCTCGACTAGAGAGAAGCAGAACATAAAGCACTGTGAGGAATCGCGAGGGTCCGATCTGAACTCACACAGCACACTCCCAGCGCTGGTGTTGCGCTGATGGTCCCCACTGCCCTGCCTCTGGCCGCCACTAGGTTATACGGCCATGAGGGCAGGGACTATACATTACTCATCCTCTTATCTCCAGGGCCTACTGTACCGTAGCACGCAGGAACTGTGCGGTGCATGTTTGCTAGCTGACCAATAACTCCATTTATGATTCTGAGTGTTTATAAATTCAACGCCCATGGTTGAGGCTCCTCCGGAAGCATCTCTGTGTTGCGTGGCAAGTGCCAAGGCATCGCAGTAGGTGGGAACCTGCCTGGGAAGTCGGGCACCTCTGTCCACAGACACCAGATGCGACTCCTGGGCTTTTCCCAAGGGACACAGAGACCTCCGAGGTGCCACCGGGGCGTCTTGGGGAAGGTACAAGATGAGGCAACATTCCTGAGGGCCTCTGCCTGGTAGTGGGCTTCTGGCAGATATTTTGGCTTTTTGTCTCCAAATTGCCAACGCCCACCAGCCAACGACCACCAGGACACTCCTGGGGTTGGACAAGTTAGGTTTGCTGCTCACTGCAGTGATGAGGAATGCGCATGGGGAACCACAGGGTGTGTCAGGAAGAGGGTACTAGAAAAGATTTATTAAAGGATTTGGGCCAGGCTGGGTGATTGGGGGAGAGCTGAAGGAAGCAGGGCTTTGCTTTGGATTGGATGCTATCAAGAAGCTCGAATAATCCAACCATTGGGCGCCTTATTCGGTAAGTTTTATCCTATAGGAGGGCAGAGGAGAGTGAGGCTCAAGCTGTAACTGGTAAGGCGGCAGCAATCTCTCCCATGAGACAGTATGGGGGTGGGTGGGTGTTGGTCATCTCTGTGGTTTGGGCAACGGTCATGTTTTTGTCTGTATTCACACATGATTACGAAGTGGTCTTGTTTCTGTCTGCCTCCGCCATGGTCAGAGCGGCCGTGTGCGATGCTAGCGTCTCGTGAATCTCTTTACATTCAACAGAATACCCGGGCCTGACCGTGAGCGCCAGGCCCTCCGTAGTGACACCACTGCCCCACTGACAGCCGCCCCCCCCCCCCGACCAGGCCAGCCTCCGGGTGTCAGGGGCTGCATTTCTCTTTCTTGAACTATCCGTTTTGAGATGAGCCCTGTTTTCCGACCAGGGCTTGGCAGTCCGGTATCTAAATATTTCGACCCTCCCTGTACTCTGACCCGGTCACACCCATCTGTAGAACCAGCCAGGCAAGGGAACGTCATCACTGGCTTGGGCTGTGTGTCTCTGTGTGTGGTTTTGTGTACATGTGTCTGTGCCCGCCAGAAATTCCCTGATAAGTTGGGAAAGAGGCCAGAGGCAGTTCTACTTCACCTCTGGGCCCAGCAGGACTTCCCCTCTGCCCAGAGAGCAAGGCACTGGGATCGGGTCCCAACAGTCTCCAGGGAAGCAAGGGTGCCCCGCGTTAGGTGGAGTCAGGGAAGGACCGAGGGGATATTGCAACAGCCAAACTTTAGAGGAGCGGGAAAGGGAAGGGGTAGTGGTGGAAGGGAGGGGAGAGTTCCTTTGTATAAATGGGTCTCTAGAGAAGCTGCTAATTTTCCTTCAAGGAAGCAGCCTGCAGTAGGTCACTCTGGATCCCCACCCCCATCCCTTTCTGCTGTAAGCTTCTTGTCTCCCAAATGGGCCCTGTTGATTAGAACAATGACAACAAATTCACATATGTTGACCTCATCCTCCACTAAGAGGCTCACTCTGACTCCTTTCCAGTCAAACGTGCTTCCTTCACTCAGGTCCATCTCTCCAGCTAAAGTGTGAGGCCATCTCCTGGGTGCCTCAGGGGTGGCCAGGCAAAGGCCAGTACCGCCATGATGTGGTGCTGAGGTGCCATGAGGTATCATTTGTAAAATGGCAAAGAAAAGTGAAATGAAGTCAAGTGGGTGGGCTCCAAACACCCAGTGTTTTGGCAGAGCCCCAACCCTTCTTTGCAGGGTGTGGCTGGCCCCGTATTGCACTGTGTGGTGGCCCAGCTGCTCCCAGGCTGGCTCTCAGGGGCCGGAACTCAGCTGGTACTGCTCCTCGTCTGTCTGGTTAGAAAAAGGTCCCTGCAATCCTTGGGGGCCTGGACAGATCAAATGCATCCTGGGTATCTGTGGCAAGTCTCGGCAGTGGGTGAAGTGATGGGGGTCTGATAACCTGGATTACAGAGAACAGAGGTTACAAGGCAGAGGGTCATTTTTGCAGTAAGCCCTGTTATCTAGCATCATCCAACCAAGCGACCAAGGACTTGTTCAGGACTCTGCCGGGGTTTGGGGGGATGGGGCACATTGTCCTCATTCTGAGAAAAAAAAAAGTCTCTGTTCTGGGATAGTTTACTATCAATTCAGGGAGTGAATGTTAATAAAGCGGAGAATGACTTAATGAACAATCAAGTTCAAAGGTGGTAGGTGCAATTGGAGTTCAGAGATGAAATCATGCATGGGCACTAATCCAACTGGTACCGCGTTACCAAGGTGCAATTTCATTTGGGCCTTGAGAGGTGAGCAGGAGGGGGTAGGTAAAAGGGAACAGGGATGACATTCCAGATGTGGAGAGCACGAACAGAAGTTTAAAGGCATCAATAAACCAGATGTGTATGTGTACATGCGCACGTGTGTCTGTTGTGGGAAAGGAGGCTGGATGGGGGCAGAGTGGGCTGCGGTCAGGAGCTCCGGGGAAGATTCGGACCTGGTATGGTTGATGACAAGGAGTCACTGTACATTCTTCAACGGGGGGGAGGGGGTGGAGCTGGGAGGACATGGACTGACGCTTTAGGAAGTGATCTAGCAGCAGTTGAGGACAGTTGCTCTGGCTGATCTCCATTCTTGGCATGTCCACAGTACTTTGTGTCTTTCTATGGACACATCTCACTAGGATACTCCTGTGTTCACGTGTCTGCTTTCCTCAAGTGGCCATGTCTCCTCCACCTGCCTATTCTGACATCTACCTGACTCACAGGAGACACTCAACGAACACTGACTAGATGAATAAATCATTTTACTTTTTTTCTTAAAGATTTTATTTATTTATTTGAGAGAGAGAATGGGAGAGAAAGCATGAGCAGGGGGAGAGGCAGAGAGAGAGGGAGAAGCAGGCTCCCCGCTGAGCAGGGAGCCCGATGCGGGACTCGATCCTGAGACTCCAGGATCATGACCTGAGCTGAAGGCAGTTGCTTAACCAACTGAGCCACCCAGGTGCCCCCACTTCATTTTACTTAACTGAATTACAATGACACTCTATACAAGGATAACAACTGTCAAAAAATTAGACTAAATTGCACATACCACTAAAAAAAGACAATTCACAATTTGATCTTTTAAAAGATGATTTGTGAACCGCTTCAGGATCTTAGAACTACCGCCATCTTTGTAAGTAGCAATGAGCACCGCAGAATCAGTCCTATTTCATACGACGTTAGGTGAGTTTTCTACATATGGATTGGGATATGCCATGCATCAGATCATATTTCACTAAACCTGTGTACATATAGTAAGAACCTGTCCTGGTGCAGCTAATTTTTTTTTTAAAGATATTAAGTAATCTCTACACCCTACATGGGGCTTGAACTCATGACCTTGAGATCAAGAGTTGCATGCTCTTCTGACTGAGCCTGCTGGGCGCCCCAAGATTTGATTTATTTATTTAGTTAGTTTTTGTTAATTTTTTTTAAAGATTTTACTTATTTGACAAGAGACACAGCGAGAGAGGGAACACAAGCAGGGGGAGTGGGAGAGGGAGAAGCAGGCTTCCCGCCGAGCAGGGAGCCCGATGCGGGGCTCGATTCCGGGACCCTGGGATCATGACCTGAGCCAAAGGCAGACGCTTAATGACTGAGCCACCCAGGTGCCCCAAGATGATTTTTCAAAGTTAATTTGAAATATAAAAAATGAGTTGATTTATGAACCTCTGACTTCTGTTCTTGGGAAATCATCTGTAAAGTGAGGTGTGTCTATAAGCCTATTTTAGGTCAAAGGGGCGAGGGGAGAGATTTCTAGTTTGAGGGACAGTGCATGGAGGAGTTGAGATGGGAGGTGAGAGATCACGATCCCTCAGAGAGTCAGTCTCAGGTTTAGCCATGAAGCACCAGGTCTCTGAACCCTTGCTTCTTTTGCAGTAAGTGATCTTTCTGGCCCCTTGCAGGTCCAAGCCAGTTCTGAGCAGGACAACAGGAATTGTTCCGGGTAAAGCAGAATCTGTTCCGTGTGTTTCTGTGTTCACTCATTTAACAGTGGATGGGGCCAGAGAGACATTCAGAAACTGAAAGCAGTTGAGAGTGTGGAGCAGGGAATACAAGGCCGAAACAAATCACGCACTTGGTAGGAGCTCCAGTGTGCTTGCTTGCTGATATGCACAACTTTCCTCCCTTCGCCCACCCGTTCCCTTTCAAAGAGAACAGAAGTTAATTTAGAAGAATCAGGTTTTATTTAGTGATGTGAACATTAAGAATCTGCCTACATGATTGAAATATTCACAAAGGACTTTACCATTCACACTCATATGCAGAGGAAGTCTGCTGAATAAAAAATGCTCCTTTACTCATCCAAGCTGCTGTCAGGGACAGCAAAGGGCTTGCCTGTTCCACTGGGGGGCTTCAGTCCTCGTGAATGTTGAATAGTTTGGCTACTTCGTTGAGATCTTCGTGTTGCTCACCGTCTTTAATGATCTGAGGGAGAGAGGAACAATGGGTCACCGACTCGCTTCGTGTGCGCCAGGCCGGCCTGCACAATGGGGAGGCCTGGGCCAGTCCCCACGTCGCCCTGGGAGGGAGCTGTGGGAACAGCCTTCTGTTAACCCCAAATGAGTGTGTGCCAACTCCCCGGCCACCCAGCCAAGTCCTGAGTGAAAAAGAAACGCTCCCGAGCCAAGGCTACACCTTTGTTCTGCTCAGGCACAGGCTGACCCGGGTGGACAATGCACAGCAGGGCACCCGATGAAGTCCGGGGTGCGTTTTCCCATCTTCCTCGAGGAGCGCTGACAGGTACCCACCTTCCTTGCTATTGGCATTCGGTTGAAGATGTTCCACAGCACGATCCCCACCACTACTTTGTCCCTGAGGTAGAAGATGACACCTTTGCCGTAGTCCTCCCCTTGGGCAGGGGCCTGGGGGACTACAGGATTGCTGGGAGGAACAGCGATTTCTGAGGCCTCAGACTCTGTCTCACTCTCTGAGCGGATACCAGTCCCTGTGGCCAACCCCCAGAACAAACAAAATAAAAACAAAACAGAGTCAGTTATGAACTTAGGAAATTCTAGAAGGCAAGTATCTTCTGACACCTGCTTCAACCTGCTCCTAGAGGATTTGTTTTTGTGCCCTCTTAGTAAACACTGGCCGTCTCCAGCTCCTCTCCACTGGCAAAGCCGACCACAGCTCTTCCTTGCCGTCTCCGGGGCACTGCGTCAGTCTGACCTGGAACTTCCTTCCCTTACCATTTCACTTTAAATGTATGCTATAGATTCTTTCCCAGTATCTGGATTTCTTCAAACTGCAGAAGACTAGCTCTTGTCCTCTGAGAAACATTCGAGAGCCGCACAGTCCAGTACAGTAGCCACTAGCCACAAACAGCAATTCTAGTTCTGTTATTAAAAGGTAATGAAAATTTTATCTATTTTAACCAAAATTAAATCAAATGTAAAATTCAGTTCCTCATTTGCACTAGCCACATTTCAAGTGCTAAACAGCCACACGCAGCTAGGGGCTATGTAGTGGACAGAGCAGGAACAGAACACTGCCCCTGGAGCAGAAAGGTCCACTGGACAGTGCTGCTAGAGAGGTCCTCTGGCCAAAGCAGGAGAGGGCACTTCCATACGGACAAACCGCAGTGCAGGGGGTTCCTCCTGGGGAGGGGGCATGCTGTCCTCTGAGAACAGTCAGGCTCCGAACAATACTGCCCAGGGTACAGAGTAGTGCTCTGGAGTTTCTTAGTCCCCGGGGCCCTCTCCTGGATCCACTTCTCTGGAGAGGGCCGGATGAAGGAGCGGGGGTATGTTACCCACTTGGATTACACAGGAAAAGGACCTACATGTCCATGTAATGTCTTGTTCTCTCCTTTAAAGAGCAACCTGTTCTTGAAACGCTTCTGACAAGAGGACACGGAGGTTAAATAACTTCAGCTAGGGTCATGGGAGGGAGAGAGAACAGGTCTAAGAGTTAATGAAAGAGTCGTGTGTGGGAGAGAAGTTCATTCCGTGAGAGGTGCCTCCCGTCCAAAGAAAACCTGGCAGTAAGATGTGACAAATGGAATTACAGGCAGCTCAAGAATTACTCGGTCCAGTTCTTCACGGCCCAGGGTCCGTGGAGGATTGCAGGTCCTACACTAAGGTTCTTGGGACTAGTAGGAGGCTAATAATAATAATGATAATAAAAAATAAAAATCTTAAAAGTTCAGGTTTTCTTCAGCACGCAGGGCTTCCTAGTCCCTAGCGGCAAACTAAACCAGAGTTGCTGAGCCAGCCGGGGCCGGAGGAGAGGACGAACACCCACATCTGAGTCTACGCTCTGACCAGGTTACCTGATTTTGCCAGCTCTCAGCCCAAGAAAGAGTAAGGACTTCGGGTTGGGTTTATTTTAAAGCACAACATGAAGAAAGGCTTTCACTGACAGTTCCCTCTGGCCAATACAGAAACCCCTTGTTCAGGAGAATCTGGACCACTGCTTCTCAACACTCTTCTCAGAGAAGTAGTTGGGCTTCCTTACCTGACTGCTCTGTGGCAGATTTTGGGTTGTCTTGTGCAGTTGCTTTTGCAAACACACCGACTGTGGGCAAACTACTGTCCACAAGACCAATAGCTTCATAGCCAACATCGGGGCCCAAATCACTCCTAAGGAAGGAGAGACAAGAGGGTGTTCTGTCAAGGGGACTGCAAAGAATGACACGGTGGTATATTTTTTATTTTTTCTAAGACACCACACTTTGATTCATGCCAACCAAAGAACCTGGTATGTGCAACAAGGGAAAACGCCAAACTGATCGGTCTGCTTGCCAGGGCATCTGGGGACAATCGTGAGAAAGCACTGTTATCCCAAAGCAGCTTTTATTTTCCTTAAGAAGCCATTATACATATCACATATCCATACACTGATCTACACTTTCTGAAATTTATCCATGCTTTTATCCCTTGGGGAGTGATGGGTTCATCAACTTTACTATTCACTACCTTCCTTTAACTCAACCTAAAGCTGCCCTGCTGGCGCTGTAAAGGGTGCTCCATATTTACAGAATTCAGAATCTGAGATCCCTTACAGCTTCATCAATGGATGGTATCTCCTCTGAGCCTTCATTTGTTCAAGGCTGGAATGCCTCCATCCACTTGATCATTTTATTTTAACTGTTCTTCTTGGGATGGTTTTGTAATCACGTGAGGCTACTACTCATGGTTTTGTTTCTGGTGCTCTACCTTTTTCCATCATTTAATTAAGTGATTAAGTAAGTAAAATTTGAGGATAGTTGACACACCGTGTTACATTCATCTCAGGCATACAGCTCAGTGATTTGATGAGTTTACACACTGCTGTACTCACCACAAGCATAGCTACCATCTGTCCCCTTATGCTATTTGAGTGTCATGGACTAAATTCCTTATGCTCTGCTTTTTATTCCTGTGTTGTCATTTCTTGACCACAGAAGCTCACTGGACTGGTATCTTCAGGGAATGGTCTACAGTGACTTCTCGGATACTGGTCCTGAGACCTAACTGATGATTATCTACCTATGGACTCTTTTGTTCCTAACCGCATTATCTTACAGGTGTTGACCCCGAAACCCATCTGTTATGTTTCTGCTGCCCGCTCACAAAACTGTGTGTGATTGTCTTGAAATGTATTCTCACCAGCTGAGAAGTTCCCCAATAGAAACTGCTTAGAGGCTTCTGAAACCTTGAAGTTTTTTATGCATCCCATCTTTCAAAGCAATAAGAGGAGAGTGTGCCAAATAAGGCCAATCCCAGTACTCAGGAATGTCCCTTGCTAACTTTTTGCTATTCAGAGAACTGTCTATAGATGCCTGACTTTGAACTGCTGATCTTAATTAAGGGTTACATATGAGTGGGCTGCTTTTTTTTTTTCCTCTTAAAGTAATCCCTGCACCCAACATGGGGCTCAAACTCACGACCCTGAGATCAAGGGCTGCATGTTTCACGGACTGAGCCAGCCGGGTGCCCCTGGGCTGCCTTTCTGTCGGTACGTTGGGCTCATTAGGGTTAGCACCGAAGAACAAATGAAAATATGCTGCCATCTCTAGCTAAGAGTACACGTTTGTACCGCCTCCTGCAGCTCAAACTCTGAGCTATTTTACCAGAAGTGCTGATGCCATCTCCACGCATTCACCTAGTCTGACTTATGCCAGGTGGGGCCTTTTACCAGAAGGCTGCTTGGGTGTAGAATGCATGGAAACAAGACAGATTTTTTCTCCCCTCTGTATGAAGCTAATTGGCCCACACGGAAACCAAACTGTAACTCTGGTCGTATTAATTCTGTGTTCTAACCAGTTGAGTCCACAAGGTACAAAACTATTACCAGAACATTGACTGATGCCAGTATGGCTTAGCAGCTCCAGTCATATTTTCTCCGGCCAATCTTCCGCTCACAACAGCGTGATCATGGTGCTCTACCCTCCTCCTACCCAACTTTATATCGTAGAAGCATGCAGCATCTCCTGCCTTTGGAAACAAGTACATTATATGAGCACATGATAAAAAAAAAAAAAATGACAGAACATACATTTTGAGGGCTCAAAAAAAACCCTTGTGCCGTTAACTAATTAGTGTTTTCCATTTATGGGCCAGAATCGCACCTACACTTAACTAAAAAAAGTTGAGATTCCATTTTTAAAAAACTATTCTATGCTAACCCCCCAAAACAAAAAACTATTTCTATGCTTCCACAATGCGAACTGAAATCTTCTATACTGCAGCTCACACCTATTTCTTCTCTCATTCTGCTCTTAGCAGAGACCGAATATTTAATAACTGTGATTTGCAAAATATTCTTTCCTATGCATGGAAACCAGTTTTTAGGTATGAGACCGCCTCTCACCTAGAAATCTTTTCCAAGATAGGATTTTCTTTTTTTTAAAAGATTTTATTCACTTATTCATGAGAGACACAGAGAGAGGCAGAGGGAGAAGCAGACTCTCCCGCGAGGGAGCCCAAAGTGGGACTCGATCCCAGGACCCTGGGATCACGACCAGAGTGGAAGGCAGATGCTCAACTGACTGAGGCACTCAGGCACCCCAAGATAAGGTTTTCTTTTGGTCATTCAGTATCTATTCGTTCATTCACCAAATATTTATGGAAAACTTATTTCTGTACAAAGCATTATACTGTCTGGGTGGCTGTGACAAACCTGACCCCCACTTTGCCCACAAAGAGCATATAACCTACCTGAGGAAGATGCAGCATCATCCCTCACTAGAATGCAATGCAAACCAGCAGGGTGCCATGTGACAGGTACAGAGTAAGTGAGCTCAGTGTTTCAAGCAGAGAGAGAGCCTCCGGCTGGAGGTGAACAAGGCCAACATCACTAAGGACGTGGCATGTGAGTGCTCTAACCCTTTGTGGCTATTCAGACTCCCCCAAGGCAACCTAAAAATCTAACGTGAGCAATGGTGAAAAAAACTATGAAATCCACCTGGTGGACAATTATACAGTCTTTAGAATCTGAAGCAATGTGGAAAATACATTAGAATGGTAAGTAAAAAAAGAGAACACGAATGTTTATTGTAGTACACTCACCATGACCATCTACAACAAAGGGAAAAAAACCTATGCAGAAGAAAATGAAGGGAAGGAAATACACCAAAATATCGGTGGTTGCTGTAGGTGATTTCCCCCCTTTCTCTTTTTTTCCTTCCCCCTTTCTCATTCTTTTTTTTTTTTTAAAGATTTTATTTATTTATTTGACAGAGAGAGACACAGCGAGAGAGGGAACACAAGCAGGAGGAGTGGGAGAGGGAGAAGCAGGCTCCCTGCGGAGCAGGGAGCCCGATGCGGGGCTCGATCCCAGGACCCTGGGACCATGACCTGAGCCAAAGGCAGACGCTTAACGACTGAGCCACCCAGGCACGTCCCCCTTTCTCATTCTTATCTGTCTTCCATATTGAGTGCATATTGCTTTTTTAAAGATTTATTTATTTTAGAGAGGTGGGGAGGGGCAGAAGGAGAGGGAGAGTGAGAATCCCAAGCACACTCCCCACTGAGCATGGAGCCCCATATGGGGCTTGATCTCACAACCCCAAGATCATGACGTGAGCCAAAATCAAGAGTCGGATGCCCAGCTGACTGAGCCACCCAGGTGCCCCTACATATTGCGTTTATAACAAGTTTTAAAAAATCCAGTATACTCTAGGCGCACCTGGGTGGCTCAGTCAGTTAAGCGTCCAATGTGTGATTTCAGCTCAGGTCATGATCCCAGGGTCCTGGGATCGAGCCCTGAGTCGGGCTGTGCGCTCAGCAGCGGGGACTCTGCTTGGGACTCTCTCCCTCCCTCTGCCCCCCCCCCCGCTCATGCTCGCTCTAAAATAAATAAATAAATCTCTAAAAAAATGCAGTACACTTTATCTTTAAAAAAAAAAAGCTTTAAGGGAAAAACACCCTTCTTAGTTGCAGAGTCCATAATCAAACACAATACACTTGTAATGATCTAACAATGGGGAAATTACCTCATGGTTCCTACATACTATAGTCTTGTTTGTGTCATAACATTTTTTAAAACAGCTAAAAATAGTGCTCAAAGATAACGAAAACAGAGTAATTTTCCCTTCTAGGGAATGTTATAAAACTGCCTCATCCTCCATTCCCTGGGCTCACTTTCGGGCAAAGGGAACAGCGGATCCATCTGAAAGCTGGGCACATGCCCATCAGGGCAATGCCGATGGCAGCTGCCAACCATAGAACGGGAAGAACTCTATTTCGGTAGGCGCACACACTGTTCATTTCCTTTTCCACTAGCTTGTGGCATGCAGCCATACCTGATCTTGTAAATCAAGTAGTGGAGTTTCTGTTCTTCACCCTCGGCCTCCAAACATTCTGACTCTATCTGGGCAAGGTGCTGACGAGCTTTCGCACACTGCCAGGCAGACTTGCTCACAGGCTGGGGACAAGGAACCATGCCCACTTGTGCTGTTGCACACTTACCACCCAGATGTTGGAGCGGGCTTGGAGCTCTGCATTTACCCGGAAGCCACCAAAATCAGAGTCTATCTCTAGTCCACCCGTCTTGGCCAACTCAACATTGGGCTCCAGGCCCACAGCTGCCACTATGTGGTCAGTTTCTACCTGAGGAAAAAAAAAAGAAATAATTCAGCCAGAGGCAACTGGGTGGTTCAGTCGTTAAGCATCTGCCTTCGGCTCAGGTCATGATCTCAGGGTCCTGGGATCCAGCCACGCATCGGGCTCCCTGCTCAGCGGGAAGGCTGCTTCTCCCTCTCCCACTCCCCCTGCTTGTGTTCCCTCTCTCGCTGTGTCTTTCTCTGTCAAATAAGCAAAATCTTTTGGAAAAAAAAAAAAAGAGTAATTCAGCCGGTTACCACAGTTTCCATGTATGTCTACGGACATAGCAACTGTACTTTATTTTACTACGAAGTGGAGCTTTACAAAAAAAAAAAAAACAAAAACAAAAATACAAAACAAAAAAAACCCCAACTCACTGATTAACTCACATAACTCTGGTAAACAGATTTAAAGGTCTACTTTATAAACTTCCTCCAACACAAATCTACCCCACATTGTCGGAACAGAAATCTGCCACCCTTGTAAGGTCTCAAAAATCTGTGATACAGACGGGAGGGGAGAAGTGGTTCACAGGTGTCTACTCTGGCTCTCATCATTCTTATTTTAATGGAGAGAATAGTTCATTCAGAAAATTATGACAGTGTTAATGGTGGCTGCCACGAAAACTATCCACTGTTATCAAACGAAGGAGTAAGAATGAGGAAAGGGGAGGGGAGAGCTGGAAGGTCTTGGCAGCCCATCTTCCCCTCCTTACCTTCCGGCCATCTTTCAACTTGATGAGTAACTTGCCACCACTGACTCCAACTGATTGCACAATCGCATTGGGAAGCACCTTAACCCCCTCTGTGAAGGCAAACAAGACCTGAGGCTGAGCGTGCGAGCGTCCCACCTTCATGACGAGTAGGGAAGATGACTAAAGGCACCCCCCATCATAAAACCAGTAATCATCAGCACGTAGGCAGCCTTGGGGAACTGCAAGAACCCACACCCACAGTTCATTTTTGGTACTTCCGGGAATTTGGTGCGTCAGATTCAGATCGCCTATAGGAACTTGGCTGAGTGGAGAATGGTAGAACTATTTCATCTGCCAGGTGATACGGCTTATGTCAAGGGGGTTCCCAAAGAAGCCAACTTTGCGTTAGGCCTCATTCAAAGGAAAGAGCGGCAGCATATGGAAAGTCTCTCTACCTCGTCTGACTTTTTCCATGGTCCAGTTGCTGAGGTATTCAGGGAGGATCTTTCCCATATTTCCTTTCTCAGGGAAGAGCTGAATCACTTCTGTACCCAAAGCTCGAGCTGGGAAGAAGAAACACACTAGGTAGAGCAGGAGGCAAAAGCCAATCCTGGGAAGACAGGAAGAGAAGTGAAGGAGCAGCAGGTTGCCATTCGTGACACACAGGGCAATGCTGCGACCTAGGCCAGAGCTCCTATTTGTGGGGCACTGACAAGGCAAATATAACAGGTGCCAGAACTGCTGTCCCTGGATTCAACTACACACCACACTAAGTGCATTACACCCAGGAATCCGCTCAGGCTCACGCCTGTGCCTTGTGGCCTCTGAAGAGGAAGCACCCTCGTGAGAAGATGCCCCGATTTCACACAGCCGAAAACTGACATTAAGGAAAATGGCTGTCACGAAACATTCAAACTGGAACACACAGAGCTGTCGAACTGGGAAGCATGGTGCGTATGAAGAAATTCTGACTTTTACAGGGAATAGAAGTTCAAATATACATACAACTCTGTAGTCTACATTGCCCTTACCATCTTAATAACTCACTTTCCTTACTATTTTATTTCTTTTTTAAAAGACTTTTTTTAAAAAGATTTATCAGGGGGCATCTGGGTGGCTCAGTAGGTTAAGTGTCTGCCTTCGGCTTGGGTCATGATCCCGGGCTCCTGGGATCAAGCCCCGTGTCAGATCCCTTGCTCAGTGGGAAGTCTGCTTCTCTCTCTCCCTCCGTGTGTGCGCACGCATGCTCTCTCTCTCAAATAAATAACATCTTTAAAAAAATAAAAATAAAAAAATAAAAGATTTATCAGATGCTTAACCGAATGAGCCATCCAGGCACCCCTAAAGGTTTTATTTTTAAGTAATCTCTATACCCAATGTGGGCCTCGAACTCACAACCCTGAGATCAAGAGTCATACACTTGGGGCACCTGGGTGGCTCAGTTGGTTAAGCAACTGCCTCTGGCTCAGGTCATGATCCTGGAGTCCCGGGATCGAGTCCCGCATCGGGCTCCCTGCTCGGCAGGGAGTCTGCTTCTCCCTCTGACCCTCCCCCCTCTCATGTGCTCTCTCTCATTCTCTCTCTTTCAAATAAATAAATAAAATCTTAAAAAAAAAAAGAGTCATACGCTCTACCAACTGAGCCAGCCAGGCATCCCCTTAATACTTTATTTCTGAGGAGTCCTGGCTTAGAGGCTAGAGGAAGGGAAAGAAAGCATTTCTGCTCAGTTGCTCAGATGACAGCTTTTTGGTCACTAAGGGATTCCTCACGAGAACTAAGCTCAGTGCTTAGCTTTTCACCATATAAATCTTTTTTTTTTTTTTAAGTGAACTCTACCCCCAATGTGGGGCCTGAACTCACATCCCCAAGATCAAGAGTTGCATGCTCTACTGACTAAGGCAGCCAGGCACCCCTTACCACATAAATCTTAATCAAACTCTTTCTACTGATCCTGGCAAATGCATCCCTGGAATTTGTGAGAGCCCCAAAAAGCATGGGATATAAAACCAGAGAAAGAAAAATTGAGGTCACTGCTCAGTACTCACCCTTTCTGCCAAGAGCGCAGGCCAGTTCACTCCCAAGGAAGCCCCCACCGATTATCGTAATTGACTTGACTTCCCGGGAGATCTTCTCTAAGGCTCTGAAGTCTCCAATCTGCAGGATCACACCAGTTTAGTGCACTCATTTCCCAAAGGGGCATAGGATAATACCAAGAAATATTTTCGGCTAAATCTTTGACATGTAATTTGCACATAAAATCTTCTCCTTGTAAGAAGTGGCTCAATTATAGCCTCTGTTACTGATGTAAATTTCTCGCCCTTGGAACATTCCTTCTAGCATCAGTGGTTCTCAACTGGGGGCAGTTTCACCCCCTCTCCCTCAGCGGACATTTGGTAATTTCTGGAGCCATTTTTGGTTGCCACAACTGGGGGTGAGGAAGTGCTCCTTGCAGCTAGCAGGTAGAGGCCGGGGATGCTGCTAAATATCCTATATGCACAGGCCAGCCCCTCACGACGAACAGTCATCCAGCCCAAAATGTCAATGGTGCCAAAGGCTGATAAACCTTATTTGATCAAGAATTTAAAGGATGGGGGCGCCTGGGTGGCTCAGTCGTTAAGCGTCTGCCTTCGGCTCAGGTCATGATCCCAGCGTCCTGGGATCAAGCCCCACATCGGGCTCCTTGCTCTGAGGGAAGCCTGCTTCTCCCTCTCCCACTCCCCCTCTGTTTGTGTTCCCTCTCTCACTGTGTCTCTCTGTCAAATAAATAAATAAAATCTTTAAAAAAAAAAGAATTTAAAGGATGATAGCAATCTTCTCAAATACCCGTAAGAGTGGCTGGAAAATTTCAGCAGGTGTCCCGAGTAAAGCACAGTGTTAAGAAGCAAAGCGCCCCCCCCTTCCTTTTTCACTTAGGTACTCGGGTTTTCTCTTCAAAGTCTCTGCAGTAACATTTGCAATGGAAAATGCCAAGAGGCTATAAGGAGTTCCAATGACTCAAAGGCATCAGGAACAAAACAAGTATGGAAGAGCAATTGGGAGGAACTATAGTAAGCAATAAAAAACACTAGATGTATTTTTCGCCTAGGAGCTGAAAACCCTTGAGTGAGGTATTTGAGGTGCAGAGAGAGGAAGTGACTTGCTCAAGGCCAGATAACAAGTCTATAGAAGAGCCATAAATAGAACTCCCATCTCCCAATTCCTGGGTAGTTACTTGGGGACCACATGATTATGCTACCTCTTCAAAAACCAAAAACAATGAAAGCACTAAAGCAGACAATTACCTTTCTGAAAAGCGTTGTTCTACTCTTCACCTCTGCTCCAGCCCTATCAATGGCAGACAGACTTCTTGGAGTGCCTCCTGGAAACAGGAGGAGGAAAACCCTTTAGCCCAACAAGCGAGGAGCTAGCCCAACAAGCAGGGAGCTAGCCCAACAAGCGGGGAGCTAGCCCAAACGCTCCCCCCGCCAAAGGTGGTGCTGTGGCAAGCGAGGTTCTGCTGGTGCCACCTCAGCCTCCACAAGGCCCAGAGGCTTTGTTTCCCTTCACCTGGCCTCCCAGCAGGCTTCTGTCATTTCCTTGGAGAAGCCATTTGTGAATCTCTACAAAGGGCCCGCCCTCCCTGGAGATGGCCACAAGGCCTCGCTTTTTCCTTCCCTGGTCCCTTCTAGGGGCATCGCCAGAAAGCATGCTATGTTTGTTTAAGCGACCGCTTCAGTCTCCTCTCTCGATTTCTGATCGAAGTGGCAATGAAGCTGTGAGGCTGTATCACTTCTGGGGCACAGGGCAGAGAGCAGAGGGCAGGGGCTAAACGGGGGGAGGGGAAAAAAGGCCATCCTCTTCAATACCCATCTGTGCCCTTACCCAAAGGAGCAGCAGGGGTACTCCAGAAGGGCTGCTGATCAGATGCCTGTAGTTAGCTGGGCTTTGCACAAAGAGAGGCCACCCACTTCAGGGAGACTGGGTTTTGGTTTTCTTAAGATTAAGTAGTGCCTTCTATACTAAAACTTGAATGAGCTGTACCAGGGAAATCTGTCTGGAGAAATACTCACCTGTTGCAATCAAGCACTTTTCATAGGTTATCTGAGAGCCATCGTTAAGTTTCACCACGTTGCCTCTCACGTCGAGCTGCACTACCTGGGACACACACAGAAAGACAGAGAGATGAGTTAGTTTAAAACGCTTTGGTATCGAGACGTAATTCACGTAACATTATACTTACCATGTTAAAATGTACAATTTGTGGTTTTTAGTATATTCACAAGGTTGTGCAACCATTACCACTATAATTATAGATCATTTCCATTACCCGAAAAAGGAACCCTGTACCTTTCAGCCGTCAGCCCAGTGAGAAGAATTCGTTCTTGACCCAGGGTGATCCTCAAGAAACCATTTCTAAGTAATCACTGGCACCGCAGTTTCTGGTACCCAGCCTCTTCAAGTGGTCATACTTTCTTAAGCAGCCAACATTAAAACAAATCCCCACAGTCCCCAAAGTCCCTGCCCAATTTGTGGAAATGGAGAACAGAGACGGACTTTTCTGCTTGGCTTTCCTTGAAACCTTATTTCCTGGTTCACACCGCTCCTACATCCTCAACATTTTTACAAGCTGTTTTGTCTAACTTCTACCCTTCGCTAGAACTCAGCTCTCCCGCCAAGCATAGCTCACACGTAGAGACCTCTCATTCACGCACACTCCTCCCCCATCACACCCAGGGGTGGGGGTGCTGGTTGCTGCTGCTGCTTCCAGATTCGTGGGCCCTCACGCCCTTCTGAGAAGCACCCACCTACATCCTACCAGTCACTGTTATGCAGCCACCTCCCGGTCACTCCTCGTTCACTGAAGACCTAGGAAGTTGGCTCATCCTTTTCCTCCTGAGCCACATCCAGAATCCTCTCTCTGAAAGCTCTACTTCTACCTTGAATATCCCATTTTTTGGTCACAGTTTGCCATTCTTCCAGCTTTCTTTCCAGTCCTGTTGTCACCTATACTCGCTTTTTATTTTCTCTGCTTACCCAGTGGGCCATTCCATTCCCGCTAATCTGGGCCCATGCTAGATCACCCAAACTGTTCTCCTGCTACCACCTCTAATTTCCTTGCACCCTCCTCTTTCTTATGGTGAAGAGCTTGAGATCTGGAGTCAGAGAGACTAGAGATCCAGTCTCTGCTCCCCTCTCTACTAGCTGCGAGGCCATTCGTTCAAGACATACTTATTAAGCACCTACCATGTCAGGGACTGCGTTAAGGATTGGGGACATGATGGTGAGAAAAACAGATACCTTCCCTGTCTCCAGAGTCTAGTAGCCAAGGCAGACAATTTAACATATACAATCAAGAGTGAGAAATGCTCTGATAAGGGCAGTACAGGTAGCCCTAGGGACATGTGATAGGGGCCCTCCATTGAGCCTTCTGGAGGCAACGACATAAACTGTGATTGGATAGGTGAGTAGTTTCTTTAGCCTTTGGTTTGTCCTTGGGTAAGCTCTCTCTTCAATCCAACCCCACTAGCTCAACCGTCACACTGCTCACTCTCAGATAACCAACCACCTGGTCCCCTAGTTTATTGCAAGAACAAGTGAAGCCATTAGATGTGATCCTCCTCGGCTTCCCACCTCCCAACCCCCACCTCCGTCCTTCCAGCTTCTGGGATGAGGTGTCCTTTCTGTGCTGTTCCTGTGCCTAAGCCCCATTCCCTTCCTTTCTCGCCCAGAACCATCTCCTGGTAGTTACCACTCATTCCTCCCCTTCCCTGCTGACATCTGAGGCCTTCAGCCCGTTAACATACGTCGGTCTGTCCCATCCTCAGAGCCCCACCTCTGACTCTACGTCCTCCTCGAGCTCCTACCAATTGCCGTCTCCCTTTTCTCATTTAAGCTTTTTGAAGAAGTACTTGATCTTCTTTTCTGACTTCACGATGACATCTGAGCCACTAAGTCTATATGGCTCGTTTTACAGTTTTCTTCTGGCCAGACTCCTTTGCTGCAAGGAGGATGTGATCGTTCTTCTTGAAACTCTCTCCAACTTCGCTCAGCCCCTGTCCCGGGCTCTCTTCCTTTAATTTCTTTCCTAGTTCCTGTGATCTCTTCTTCAGTCTGCCTCCTAAAAGTTGGGTTCTCCAGGGTTCCATCCTTGCCCCACTCCCCTCTGACTGCAAAGTTCTCCACAGGCGGCCTCACCCACTCTCATGGTTTCAACTCTTACACATACGTGGATGATTCCTGAATCTCTATCCGCGCCCAGACCCCCCCACTGAGCATCACAGTCACATATCCATCTGCCCACAGGCCATCTCCACAAATATATTCCGTTTCGCAGGGAACAATCCAAAACTAAATGTTCTTTCCCCCTTAAGCTAGGTCTTCCTCTTGTAGCATCTCTCTTACCCGGGGCTACACCACCACCTACTACACCAGCTGGAAATCAGAAAGGCATCTTTGCCTCCTCCCTCTCCCTCATGGCCCACCTTCAATCTATCCCCAAGCGCCATCGAGGCTGCCTTCTAAGCATGTCTCCAGTCTTGTCTCCCACTGTCACCTCTCTATCAGAAGCTATACAACAGTGTTATTAAGAGCTTGGGCTCTGGAGTCAGAATTCTGGAGTCAGACAGATATGGGCTCAAATTCTGTCTTCACCACTTATTCGCTATTTGATCTTAGGCCAGTTAGTTGACTTTTTTTTTTTTTTTTTTTTAAGTAGGCTCCATGCCCAATGTGGGGCCTGAACTCACGACCCTGAGATCACAACCTGGGCTGAGGTCAAGAGTTGGACACTTAACTAACTGAGCCACCCAGGCGCCCCACAGTTGACCTCTTTTTAATCTCACTTTCTTTCTCTATAAAATGACAATAATAATAATACCTAGCTGGTAAGATTCTCATGAGAACATGAGATAATACCTGTAAAGCACTTCAGAACTGGGCTTACCGCCACCGCTACTACTACCCCATCACCACGGCCGTCACGGCTGCCACTGCCCTAATTTGCTGCAGTGTCTTCAAAATGGTCTACCTCTAGTCTTGTCCCCCAAATCCATCCTCTTCAGAGCCAACACAGGGATTACTTAAAATTCAATCTGTTCTATATCCTTGTCTAAAATGTAAGAGCCCCCCAGTGCCCACGGGGAAAAGCTCAAGTTCTTCTATACAGCAGAGCTCTCCATGGTCAGCACCCTGTGTAACATCTTGCTCTCATCTCTTGCCATTCTTTAGCTTATGCTTTCTGCTCTGTCAGTAGCCAGCTGCTTGTTTCCCTGTACCAAAGCTGCTTTTTCATAACCCGTACCTTTGCTTATTCTGTTTTCTACTTGAATTCCCTTCACTGACCACGAATCTGGTGAATTCTTCTTCATTCCATAAAATTTCCCATTCTATAAGGCCTCCTCCTCCAGGAAGCCTTCCCTGAAATCCCAGTAGTTCCCACAATACACTGTGCCTATCTTTCTTACTCCACATCTGTGTGTTATGATTATCTGTTCACGTTTTTGCTTAAATACTGTTAAGCCCAAGAAGGCAGAGCCTGTGTGTTATTTACACACAGAGGATACTTAATACCTAACGTCTCATTACCAGTTTTTTTTTTTTTAAAGATTTTATTTATTTATTTGACAGAGAGAGACACAGCGAGAGAGGGAACACAAACGGGGGGAGTGGGAGAGGGAGAAGCAGCCTTCCCACGGAGCAGGGAGCCCGATGTGGGGCTTGATCCCAGGACCCTGGGATCACGACCTGAGCCGAAGGCAGCCACTTAACCGATTGAGCCACCCAGGCGCCCCTCATTACCAGCTTATCCATAAACCTATATCCACCTCCTCTGCCTATGTCTCCTTATAGAAGAAGTGGGCTTATGCCTAGCAAAGGTCAATTCTCCACTTGTGCTCTGGATCCCATCTACTCTGGACTTTGCTCCTTCTGATAACCCTTCCCTCTCCACTGGAACATTGCCATTAGTTTACAAATACACTCTAACACCTCCCATTAACAAAAATGAAATATAACATAGCAAAACAAAACCCTCCCTGGACCCCACAAATGCCCTCCAATGACTGCTCCCATTACTCAGGTACTCACCTTTGTAAAGTCTAACGATATTTCCCATGCTGACGTAATGCCTAAATTATTTTACTATCCTGAATAATATACCGCTGTCAATCTCTTGTCATCAATAAATCCCGAAGAAATGTTAGTGTGGAAAATAGGAAGACAAAGGAAGGGCAGAGGAGCAAATCTGGAGAAGGATCAGATTCAGGGTCACTGTCCCCAATGGTTTGACTTCCCTGGGGAAGTTTAGTCGACATGCTTCTCTAGGCTTTGAGATTAGCGCTTCCCCCAAGAAGAAACACTGCGCAGTGAAGACTGGCAAGAGCAAGCCTAAAATGACTCGATCCTTCTTTGATGAACTACAGTGGCAGGACAGACGTAAATGGCAGTGTGAATACAAGTCACCATACTTGTGGCGCACATGGAACTTGACAAGGGAAGCGGCCTACTAGCTCACCTTCTTCCCAGTGAGGACAGCCACACCACCATTCTCAATGTGAGGCAGGTCCTGAGCAGAGACATAGAAAGAGGGTGGCTGGAAATATATGCTGTATAGAGAAGAGGGAGAAAGTGTTATAAGCACCTGGAACTGCCATCAACTTCCCCCAGAGCTTTAGTAAAACTGTTTCAATCATGAAAACTCTCAGGAACATTTTCCAGAGTAAGTTTCCAAGTCCAATAAATCTTGGTAGTAGCTTATTTACATAGTGGTATTTTAGACTAGGGTTCTCACCTGGGGGCAATT
Source organism: Eumetopias jubatus (assembly GCF_037043125.1). Taxonomy (NCBI): domain Eukaryota; kingdom Metazoa; phylum Chordata; class Mammalia; order Carnivora; family Otariidae; genus Eumetopias; species Eumetopias jubatus. The sequence continues at coordinate 19,290,934 of NW_028274817.1, read as the reverse complement.
TGGCAATGCCTAGAGGCATTTCTGGCTGTAACAGCTTAGGGGGAAGGAGGCTTCTGGTATCTAGTGGGTAGAGGCCAAGGATGCTATTAAACATCCCACAACGCACAGAACAGCCCCCACAACAAAGAATTATCCAGCCCTAAATGCCAATAGTACCAACACTGCTCTGGATTTAGGTTCATATTTAGAACAAGAAAGGGCGCCTGGGTGGCTCAGTTGGTTGAGCGTCTGACTGCTGATTTCGGCTCAGGTCATGATCTCAAGAGTGATGAGATCAAGCCCCGTGTTGGGCTCTGTGCTCAGCAGGGAGTTTGCTTGAGATTCTTTCTCTCCCTCTCCCTCTGCCCCTCCACCCACTGCACACACTCTCTCTCTCAAATAAATAAATCTTCAAAAAAAAACAACAAAAAACCCCCCAAATTAGAACAAGACCACCACCCAGGGAGCTGGTATTCACACATCCACCTGAATGAGCTGTCCAGAGTGGTGCCAGTCAATGGACAGCGAGGTCTAGCACCTGAGAGGACTTTGCCGCATTAGCTATGAGGTATTAATGAAGGGATGGCTAACATAATTGACGGTATGCATCCTGCTTGAGAATAGAACATGATAATGGGAGTGAGGGAGGTGGGTAGATCTGTAAAACTTAGTCCAGTATCAAAGGGATCACTAGTGAGAAAAAAACTAGAACCCAAAAACATGGTACTGGAATCAAGAGACCCATGGAGTCCCATAGAAGGAGAAGGCTTCTGGACCTGTCTTTCCAAGTCTTTCATGCAAACATCTTAACAATGAGGTTCTTCCTTACAGTGTTTCCACTCTATTCCCGCAATTCTGCACGCCTGCTAGGGTGTCAAGGAAAACTCCAGAGAACAGTGTTTTCTCTTTTGCTTTTATGGGAGACACCTCGGCAAGTGTAATGTAAGGAAGTGACAACACAGGCCGAGATGATCTTCACGGCAGAAGTCTAACAGCAAGGTCCCGGAAATAGGTGCATTAGTCCTTCAGAGGCCAACATTACAGCTTTACTTGTTGGCAGATTGGGTAACAGAATCCAGGACTCTTGCCACGGGAACCCGTTGCCTCTACACTATGCCAAGTGTGCACCACAGCAGACTCCACACAGTCTGTGCAAACTCCTGACCAATGCCCTGTGCTTAGCTCAAGTTGCCAGTCAGGCCCACTTTACAGATGTGAACGCACCTTCTCTCTTTTCCGTTCCACTGTCTGAATCGCAGCGTCTTTGTGACATTTGGATCATCTGAAAACCACAGTTCTTTTGAAAGAGGAGGTCGCATGTATGGCAGCTCAGGATCTTCAGACACAATCAGTACCTTCAGATAGAAAATGATAGTTATCCCAGCCAAGTCATTTAAGAGGCAGATGTCAAAGTGCGGACACTGGCTAAGTACTTGCAGACTCTACCCTCCGTGCCAAGTGGAAGAGTGTGTGCCTTACCCTGGCCCCAGGATCCCGAGCCCGGATGGATCTGGCTGCAGCAAAAGCAGCGGTGCCTCCCCCGATGAGCAGGAATGGGACGTGACTTGGTACCCTGACTTGAGGAACTGGTTCTCCTTCTGGAGCTGTAAGCAACACACCAGACAGGGTCAATTTTCTTAAAATCTCAGATGACTCCTTGCCACTATTTAAAGTTTATTTATTTATTTTTTAGTAATCTCTACACCTGACATGAGGCTTGAACTCATGACTCTGACCGAGATCAAGAGTCGCAGGCTCCTCCAACTGAGCCAGCCAGCCAGCCACCTCTCCTTGCCACTATTAAAAAAAAAAAATCACCTTGTACTTGTTTCAATCCTTTACATAAAGCTAGCAAACACTGTACCTACGTTAATCTTGACAAACTTCACAGCAGCCTGATGAACAAGAAAAGCAAGTACTTTTTCATTTCATAAGTGAAAAATACCCCCCAAAGAGGCAAATGATTTGGCCAACGTCATTCATTCATTACATCTGTCAGAACCAGAACCTAGCTTAAATAGTCTAGCTATTTCTAAAATACATCGGAAAGTATATATTAGAAAGCTTCTGCTCTTCCCACTAACTTCCTAATGATCAACAGGAAAATACCAAGTTCATTTTCACCTTTTGTTAGCAGTAAAAGGGGAAAACCCAGCAGGTCAATTGGGGATTATTATACAATGTTCAAGAAAAAGGAGGTGTTTTGAAGACAGCAATGTAAATCGCCCACCCAGAGTCGTAGGGCTTATTAAGGGATTAAAACACTTCATTCTGAAAAATCAAGCCAGTCTTGGGGATGGAAGTGACAGCTAGTGCTATATGCTTTAGGAAAACAAATATATCTTTAACAACTTGAAAACTCCAAAGACTCTAAAGGGGAACAAAACAAACCAAAAGAATTTCCTCATTGGAAAAAAAAGGCCTTCATGTCTTTTCCAACAATTATCCTCATCAAGCTTGCCTTTTGAATTTAAAGCTTGCTTTTTTATTTTTTATTTATTTTTATTTTTTAAATTTTATTTTATTATGTTAATTACCATACATTACATCATTTGTTTTTGATGTAGTGTTCCATGTTTCACTGTTTGCGTATAACACCCAGTGCTCCATTCAGTACATGCCCTCTTTAATACCCATCAACAGGCTAATAAAGCTTACCTTTTAAAGAGTCTAATATATTAAAAAAAAACAGCCACTCAAAATCCTCATTAATGACTATTCTCAAACCCAAATTCCAGTCAAATACCTTAACAAATTGCTCCCAGGTCTGGAGTAATTCCACAGTTTCTGGAAGCTTACTGTCTCACAGCATTGTCACATCTGTAAGACATCTGCAAAGCATAGCACCCAAACTGTTTTTAACTTGCCCTTCATATACTGAGTCTCAAATAATACTCACCAGGTGATGTGGCCCTTTTCTGTTTCTCTTCTGGTGTCAGCCCTAACCCTGACATTCTTTCATCATATCTTTTTTGATCATCTTTTATAGTCTTGTAGGCCTGCAGATCCAAACATGGAGAAAATTTCATCATAAAGCTAGTTCATGCCGTAAGTAGTATCATTATCTTTCAATTAAATGAGAAACTTTTGTCTACATGAAGTAAGTTCTATGTTAAAATCACTAAGGCAAAATTATTTTCTCAAAAAAATATCGGGTATGTACACACTTGGTCTAAAAATAACATAGGTACACCGATGAAAAGGTTCCAGTTTCAAATTTCCTTAGACTCTATGTAAAGAATTTTCCTTATATTTAAGTCTGAAGGTACAGCTAAAGAAAAAAAGGAAACCATTTTTTTAATTTTTTAATTTAATTTTTTTTATTTTTTAAAAGTAATCTCTATGTCCAACGTGGGGCTCAAACTCACGACCCTGAGATCAAGAGTCACATGTTTTACGACTGAGCCAGCTAGGCGCCCTGAATTACACTGATTTTAATTTTTACAAGCTTTTATAAAGAAATAAAACAAATGTGTATTCATGAATACCTGAATGACTTTCCTCTCCTCTTAAGCCGTCTTTACCATCCTTTTTTTAAATCTTTTTTTTAAAGAAAATCATTTTATACTAGACGAATAAAGGGCTAAACTTTATTAATTTTTAAAGGTTTTATTTATTTAAGAGAGAGAGAGAGAGAGCACAAGTGGGGGGAATGGCAGAGGGAGAGGGAGAAGCAGACTCCCTGCTGAGTGGGGAGCCCGATGTGGGGCTCAGTCCCAGGACCCTGAGATCATGACCTGCACTGAAGTCAGAGGCTTATAATTTCATAAGTGAAAAATACCCAGGGTTAAATTTTATAAAAGGTGTTTTGGACCATGCTTAGCTGTGGATACTAGCTGTGAAATGAAGCTATACAGTTCTGGGTAGGAAGCTGGGACATTACGTTTTCTTGGTAGACGTCCCAAGTTTTGCTGGGTACTCGGCTAATGCCCCGAAACATGACTGCCTGTATCCTAGTCTTACAGAGTAACTCATCTTTCCCTCAATAGTCTATCCTGCTTTTGACACTTAGATATTTACCAAGGGTTAAACACCTTGCTTAATCACCTATTTCAAATCTACTATCTTCTCTAGCTGTTCAATTTGAAGAAGTGTCCGTTAGCATTATGACTTTTTTTTTTTTTTTTTTTAACGTACAGCACTGGAATTTATTGGAGATTTAAAAAAAATAGGCAAGAATGACTTGTTTTACTTTTGCTCTTTTGTACCCCAAAGGATCAACAAGACGAAAATTTAAGTAACTGATGTTAACTGAAATTCCACGTCGTTAATTAATTGGAGGAGAAAGTAAGGACAATCAGAAGTATCATAAAACATGTTTGAAGAATATTTTTTTTGGAAGATTTCATTTATTATTTATTTGAGGGAGAGAGAGCGCACACAAACACAAGCAGGGGGAGAGGCAGAGGGAAAAGCAGGCACCCCGCGGAGCAGGCAGCCTGACGTGGGGCTCAATTCCAGGACCCTGGGATCATGACCTGAGCTGAAGGCAGATGCTTAACGGACTGAGCCACCCAGGCACCCCTGAAGAATATTTCTATGAGCCCTTTTCAGGGCAGCCCATTAGGCAGTGGGCTGTAAGGAGGAACCTGGACCCTGGACTTAACATTTAACAGCCTGGAAATATCTAACATATGGTATGAATGGGTTAGAAAATTAAGGACGGTATGTTAAAAGTGAATGGCTCTTCCTTGAATTCACCACTAAATTCATCACATTAATAAAATGAATTCAACTGACATCAATTTCAGGAAGAAAATTTTTACCTTGCCATCAGATACTATACACGAATCCAGTATTTACCCACACCTAAAAAAAAAAATTTAAGAAAGGGAATTTTACATAAAAAGATGGCTTAAAGCTGGTCAACATGAGTGAACAGAGAAATAAAGTGGGGTCATGTTTGGACGGAGAGAGATAGCCAAAGATAGCCTAGACCCAATGGCTTCACACGTGAGGGGTAGAGTAGACCAAGAAAAATCTTTTTTTTTTTTTTTAATATGGTACCATTAATGGCACTCTTTGACCTTATCTCTTGGTGCTCTTCTTGACCACATCAGCCTATTTACTGTTCTTTTTTTTTTAAGATTTTATTTATTTGACAGAGAGAGAGACACAGCGAGGGAGGGAACACAAGCAGGGGGAGTGGGAGAGGGAGAAGCAGGCCTCCCGCCGAGCAGGGAGCCCGATGCGGGGCTCGATCCCAGGACCCTGGGATCATGACCCGAGCCGAAGGCAGACGCTTAACGACTGAGCCACCCAGGCACCCGACCAAGAAAAATCTTGAGGTTTAGTGGGGAAAGGACAAAAATGAGGGTTGTCATATATTTATATACATATATATTTACGTATCTAGTTTTTAAGTAAATATTCTGATATAAAAATGTTTGCAGACATACTAAATAAAAATTTACTTTTCCCCCAAGTGTTGCTGTATTCCCAGTTTGCACAGATTTCCAATTAGTGACATGAATATGTGTCGGGTTAAGAAAAACTACAAATCTGTGAAAAATATCACTGGAGACAACTTTTCTAAACAGATTAATATGGCAGTGTTTATTTGTCTTGAAGAAATTTGAAAGGAAAAAGGTCATTTTATGAGGCAATATAATTTTACCAGTTGAACAACCAGTTGAACAAGTTGGGCAAGGGGCCCCAATACTAAATCTCATTAAATAGTCTAAAGGCTACTTAGGCTCTGCTCACTGACAAATAACAGGACTGAGATCAGATCTGTCTACAGTCCTAGAGAAAGTCACTAGCAAGACGAGGAGGAATGCCCACATCCACACCAATCAGGAGTTCCTATTTGCAATCTAAGCCAAAAAAGTGCTGTTCAGATCAGTGCTTTTCAAATTGAGGTTGCAACCCATTAGTGGGTGGTAAAATCAATTTAGTAAGGTTATAATCAGCATTAAAAAAACAAATCTAAGAGAATAAAACTATCAGAGTATGTCACACCTACTAAGTATTATTTTGAATTTTGAGTTTTATGTATTTATAGTTATATAACAGGTTGTCACATAAAATGTAATTTTCTGTGAACTGTGGTGAGAAATGTAAAAACCACTGGTTTAAAGTACAGACCTCAAGGGCGCCTGGGTGGCTCAGTGGGTTAAGTGTCTGCCTTCGGCTCAGGTCATGATCCCAGGGTCCTGGGATCAAGTCCTGTGTCCTACTTCCTGCTCAGTGGGGAGTCTGGTTCTCCCTCTCCCCCTCCCCCTTGCTCGTGCCCTCTCTCTCTGTCTCCCTCTCTCTTTCAAATAAGTAAATAATAATCTAGGGGCTCAGTTGGTTAAGCAGCTGCCTTTGGCTCAGGTCGTGACCCCAGGGTCCTGGGATCAAGCCCCTTGTTGGGCTCCCTGCTCAGTGGGGAGTCTGTTTGTCCCTCTCCCTCTGCTTCTACCCCCGCTTGTGCTCTCTCTCACTTACTCTCTTTCTTTCAAATAAATAAATAAAATCTTTAAAAAAAAATCCAGGGCCGCCTGGGTGGCTCAGTCGTTAAGCATCTGCCTTCGGCTCAGGTCATGATCCCAGGGTGCTGGGATCGAGCCCCATATCAGGCTCCCTGCTTGGCAGGAAGCCTGCTTCTCCCTCTCCCACTCCCCCTGCTTGTGTTCCTGCTCTTGCTATCTCTCTGTGAAATAAATAAATAAAACCTAAAAAAAAATAAATAAAGTACAGACCCGGAGCAAACATTTCAGATGTTTCCCTTGTTCTTAGTTCTGCTCTCTTAGTTTTGCGGCGGGGGGGGGGGGGGGGGGGGGGGTGCTGCGCAGTAAAGAGCTCCCAACTCAGTAGTCGCTAAAATAGTATTTGTACTCAAATTAGGAACACTTCCTCATGTGAGAGAGAAAAGTTATGAAGGAACTTTTGGGAGGTGATAAAGGTTAAATAAGGGGGGGGCTTAATCTGATAGGGCTGGTGCCCTTGTAAGAATGAGACTCCAGAGCTCATGCTCACTCTCTCTCTCTCTCTTCCCCGTGTGAGGACATAGGAGAAGGTGGTCAAGCCAGGGAGAGAGCTCTTACCAGAACCTGACCATGCTGACACCCTGGTCTTGGACTTCTAGCGTCCAGACTGTGAGAAAATACATTTCTGTTGTTTAAGCCACCCAGTCTGTGCTATTTTGTTATGGCAGTCAGAGCAGACTAACAAACACTAAATAACTTCTAGCCACATCTCATAAAATCTGAACTCTGATTTTTAAGTTCTTGTGAGATTAAGACCAATTTCAGAGGATAAAAACCTAAGCTACCTCAGATCACATTTTAAATGACTTAAAACCCAATATAAAACTTTACAGAATAGTTCAATAGCAGTTGTAGGTAGACAAAAGCTTATCATTTAACCTGAAACCACTATAATCTAGTAGCTTTACTATTACCAGTGTTGGATAAACACAGAGGGCAATGAGGCATTTAAGTGAATGGCTTGAGAGGAACTTGTGCTTCGGAGATATTTCCAAGGAGAAAGAAAGCAACAGTGACTTGTGGCCCTGTCTTGTGGCCTGGCATCAAGAGATCTGCCTGGCCAGCTCTGTGAAGGCCATCCAACTCTGGTACAGCAACATAAACCAGAGGTTTAATAGGTTTCAGCTGTTACAAACATATCAGATGCAAACACTTTACATCTATTTTTGAATGAATGAGGTGGCACTGATGGCAAAAGTCGAGAGCTAGGAAATGGAAGAGGTAAGGCTCAGAGGGTAGTATCTAATCATGAATGAGAGGCGTTCACAAAGCAGTCTACACGAATGTGTTAGCTTGTACCACTTCAGCCACTAGTTGGACCAAATTAGAGATTACAAAAGGGACACTGCCAAATGAATTTACTTTGAAATAGAGGCTGGGGGTGGGTGGGGAGAATATTGTAATTCTGTGGCTTTTTGGACCTCCTCAGAAGCATTCAATAAAATGCCTTTTCGCAATAAAAGTAGGGTTGATTGTCTCCGACAAAACACAAAGATGGCATTTTACCTAAAATGATCCAAAACGGATGGCATTCAAGTTACTTTTACTTGCTTATTTGACGTTCACTCTTTGAGACTGTTAGGTATGCAGCACTAAAGCACAATATAATTTAGCATCCTAAAAAGAATTATGACCTTGGTAAAAGTTTCGAAGGAAGGGTTAATGATGAGGATTTAAAAATAATCATTCAATGTATGGCTTCACACATATCTGGTAGGACTTCAACAGTTTGAAAGATGAGGTTTGAGGGCTCCCTGGTGACTGACAATGTCCCTTTAATAAATACCAAGAAAGCACATGCTGTGAATATTTCGTTGTATTCTAATGGATCAAGTTTTCATTAGTGCCATGGTCTCACCCACCCTACCCCGAAATATATTTTAGTGTAAGCATCTTACATAATAAACTCCTGCCCCAGTGACTGTTGCTCCTACAATTAAGAAGTATACTAGGCTGCTGCCATCTTTCCCAGAAGCACCTGCAGACGCTAGTGATCTAGAAGGGGATCCTAGGTGATGACACTGCACAACTGTAGGTAAAGATAAGGCCAAGAAAGAAACAAAAGGAAATAGAAAAAGCACTAAGTATTAATGAAGAAACATTCAACACAAAGGCAGGGAAGCATTTTTGGTTACCCTGTGCTACAAAAGAAAAAAGTGCTGCTCCAGGACTGGAGGAGGCTGTGTACTTCCTCAGAGTCGGTTAGTGGACAGAGCTCACCTACTTCTTACTCTGGGTTCATTCATACCTGGCGAAAACTGTCTCTGCGCATTTGGGAGTCAGGTCAGGGAATGACAATCTAGGTAACTTCAAGTCATTTGCATCTCCCTGTTTTATAACCTAGTGACCAAGGAACAAAGATAATTTCACTGTCTTACCAATGTGGAAAGAACTAAAATTATAATGGCATCCAACCATTTGCTCTTGGGGAGTGAAACAGCTTCCTTCAATCAAGGGTGTTACTAGGTGTTATCTAAGTTGGTTCACTCAACCTTACATGATCCAACTTTAGACTGATCTGCTTAGTCACAGCAAACCCCGCCAAGTTAAAAAAAAAAAAAAAAAAAAAAGCACCACAGAGTAATTCCTCTGTGACCAACTAAGCTGATCAGCGTTCATTTAAGGAGCTATAACTATGTTAATTTTACATAGCATTTACAACTGTATTTCTCACCTCACACAAATTCCATTCTGAAATTGGATACTAGGCCAACTTCTATAATTTAGTCTTTGGGTGAGATTCAGGGATAGCTTTCCTTTTAGGAACACTTAATATTTTGGATTGAAAGCTGTTATTGTTGTTTAATGTCTATCCCAAGCTGAGGAAAAAATAAAGTATTTGACAAATGGGGCAAAATCAAATATTGTGCTAAGGAGCTGCAATGAATTCTCACCTATTCACAGATTAGTGTGTCATATCCAAGAGAAAAGGTACAATTTGGCGGATTAGTCAAATCTAAGAAAACACAGTGGCTTTCAAGTAATGAGTAAAAAGACAAGTGAAAAGAACAAAGCTAATCGACAGGAGATTAAATTTCAGTCATTCCCAAATTGGCTCTCACAGGATTATTAGACAGTAGGCACTTTAAAGAAGGCTTTTTGGAAATTTTTTCAAAAGGAGAAAGGGGAATTAGTTGCAAAAGTTTTAAAGCAGAGTAGTACTCAGTCTACTAATGGGAGCTGTTTGGCAGCTTCTTTACACAAGCTGCTTTTCTACTTACATATGCACCAGCTCCTATTGTTGATAAGCCCACAATAAGGACTAACACAGAATTATCGATTTTGCCCCCTGATGCACCAGAGCTAGCCATTTGTCTTGTCATCTGGAGATCTAGAGGAACATGCCATCGCTGGAACAAGTTGCCTAAGGAACACAATTTATTAAGACACACACACATACAAAAATAAAATAGTTAATACATGTTTATGACTAGAGATCATTGCATTGTACAAGTAAAGACTTACTGCCCCTTGGGGTGCATGACGTTCACTTTAAAATGACCAAGAAAAAAAAATAATCAAAACTGTACAAATAGGGCGCCTGGGTGGCTCAGTTGGTTAAGCGACTGCCTTCGGCTCAGGTCATGATCCTGGAGTCCCGGGATGGAGTCCCGCATCGGGCTCCCTGCTCGGCAGGGAGTCTGCCTCTCCCTCTGACCCTCTTCCCTCTCGTGCTATCTCTCATTCTCTCTCTCTCAAATAAATAAAATCTTTTAAAAAAAACTGTACAAATATTGCAGATATCAGAATCCACACACTTAAATTGTTGCGAGTTTTTAATAAGAGTATAATTCAATGCTGCCCAGGGGGAGGAAATTACAGCTTCCCAGAAAAGATAATGAAAAACAAATGGGCACTTCATCAAAAACACTTCTCTCTTCACATCCTCACTGTAAACAAAGTAAACACAGAGAGATGGCTGAATAGATACAAAAAGTTAAATACAGACTACCTGGGGGCATTATAACCACCACCTAAAGGGTAATTTAAATGGCTGGCTCAAACCTTGCACAAAATAATAAAACCCTGCAACACAGTCCTTGAAGACAGAAATGTTAAAGCACAAAATAAAATTTTAAGTTGATTTATCTTTTCCAAAGAACTAAAGAATTTCAGTCTATAAAATATTTTTTAATGACGAAACTTAAAATATCAACTACTTGGCTCTTAGTCCTCCAAAATAATACAAATATTATGTTGATGTAAATCTCTGTACATCCATGTAATGATCTGACGATTAGAACAAGTCTCAACACACGGAAATGAAGGAAGGTCTCAGTACTACCTTCTCTGCTTATGATACTCCTCATGTTGACTACTGACCTAGAGCAGGGGTTTGCAAACTCTTCTGTAAAGGACCAGATAGTAAATATTTTCAGCTTTTCAGGCCATATGGTCTCTGCTGATGTTGCACAAAAGCAGCCACAGACAACGTATAAATGAATGGGCACGACCGTTTTTCTTTCTTTTTTTTTTTTTTAAAGCTTTTATTTATTTATTTGACAGAGAGAGACACAGCGAGAGAGGGAACTCAAGCAGGGGGAGCGGGAGAGGGAGAAGCAGGCTTCCCGCGGAGCAGGGAGCCCGATGCGGGGCTTGATCCCAGGACCCTGGGATCATGACCTGAGCCAAAGGCAGATGCTTAATGACTGAGCCACCCAGGAGTCCCATGGCCGTTTTCTAATAAAACTTTATGGGCACTAAAATGTGAAGTTTAAATAATTTTCATGTGTCACAAAATAGTTATTTTTAATTTTTTTCATCCATTTAAAAAAATGTAAAAACCAATCTTAGCTCAAGGGCATGCATACAAAAGCATGTGGGTTTGGCCTGTGGGCTGCAATTTGCCAATCCTGATCTAGGGCAGTGGTTCTAAAACTTGAACGTGCATCAGAATCCTCTGGAGTGTTTGTTAGAACACAGATGGCCAGACCCACCCCCAGAGTTTCTGAGTTAGGAGATCTAGAATGGGGGCCCAAGAATTTGCATTCTTAACAGGCTCCCTGGTGATGCTTATGCTGCTTTGAGAACCAACGGTCTAGAGGCAGATTCCTGGTCTGACCAGGCTTTAAAAGATTAACAGAATGGGCACTGGTAACAGCATTTCATATTAGAAATATGGAGCTTTCCCCCTTGCTTTCACAACTTCAGGGCACAGAAGAGTAAAAACAGGTCCAAACCAGGTCTGCAGTCTCTTACCTGAAATCCTCGGGAACACGGATATTCCAGAACTCAGAACTGTATGGTTTTAAGTATATAGTGTTTATACCATACAGTAAATATATTACCCAGCACAGTAAAAGGCAGCAATCCACAGTCACACACATTGTTTCCATGAAAAATTTCAAAGTGGGATGAACAAAAGGTTAATAAGCAGCCTCTCTCTCCAGTTTAGGTCAGGTGTCAGTGGCAGATGAGTTATAAAGACCTGATTTTTAGTCCTATTTTCATTTCTGAATTACAGATAAGAGACGATAAACCTACACCCTTAGAAGTGAAAATGTATTTTTCTTTACTATTTTTATTTATTACCTGCTTTAGAATCCTTTATCACCACATGAAAAAAAAATGGTTTATATTTGGAAATAACAAATCATGAAAATGAAAATGTGCAAGGGTTGGGAAGCTTATCTTGATCTGGGCAAGCTTTTGATTTTTAGAAACCCATAAAATGATCAAGCACCAGAAGTAGAGACTGACAGCTCTCAGAGCTTAGTAAATGTAACTGGATAGAAAAAATTCCACGTGGTTTAGTTCAGCGAATTTAGTTGTGTCCCCCACCTCCACCCCAAGTTTATTTACTGAAAATAAGTAGTTTAAAAAAATTCATTTATTGTCCCTCTAGAAGATCCTAAATCCAGATGCAACAACTTCGTTTTAATGTAATACTAATGTGTTTATTCTGTTTTTGCTTGCTTTTCACAGATAAAACTAAGAGTGTAGATTTGGGAAAGTTCAGCAGTTTTTGCCTTGATTTGCCAAAAAGAAAAAAAAAGACATTTAAAAGTAAATTAACTTTTTAAAAAGTAAATTAACATTTGAACTACTGTCTGAAAAGAAATGTAATATACTATTATTATCAACAAACCAAATTTTTACATACCTACCAAGTGACTTTAGTTTTGTAAGAGGTGGTAAGTGTTGTATGGATGTTTCTATCCCGCCCCCAGCCCCAGTTTTCTTTTACCCATAAAATTACTCCCACACCTTTCCCCCATAGCTTCAAGATTTTAGGAAACTTCATACCATGGCTAAACATGCCTTTTCACTTGTCTTGCTAAGGTGAGAAGACAACTTACTCCTTGACTTCTCATTACAGCAGTCTGTTTTAGATTCTCCTTTAGATTTTCCACAATCAGACCACACAGAGAGGTAGCACTTCCTTCCTCACACTTGGGATTCAATTTTTTTTTCAATTTGATACATTTATATTACGATTTCCACTGTAGCAATAATTAGCACCTCTATCACATAATTATCATTTTTTTTAAAGATTTTATTATTTATTTGACAGAGGGAGACACAGCAAGAGAGGGAACACAAGCAGGGGGAGGACAGAGGAGGGGCAGAGGGAGAGGGAGAAGCCGACTCCCCACTGAGCAGGGAGCCCGATGTGGGGCTCGATCCCAGGACCCAGGGATCATGACCTGAGCCGAAGGCAGACGCTTAGTGACTGAACCACCCAGGCGCCCCATTATCATTTCTTTTTAGTGGCTGGAATAATTAAGATCTAGTCTCTTAGGAAGTCTGATTAGGATAAAGTATTGTTGTCTATATTCACTATATTGTTCAAGGACTCGATTCTTGAATTGTTGTTACAATTGTATTTAGTGCCTAACACATAGTAGGTGTTTGCTCGATAAATATTTGTTGGACTAATTAATGAAGGAAGGAAACAGAAATTCCTTCCAATTCTATGATAAGGACTGAACATTTGAAGAATTCTTTGCGAAGAAGTTTAACCACATCTCATTTATTTCAGGTTGCTTAATAATAAATCAGTAACTTCAAATACTACAGACTAGCATTAGAATAGTGCCTAAACCAGCAACTTCATTTCTGTAGATTTCATAATCTCCCGTTTTTTCATACTCCCAGAAAGCCTTTTCCAGAAATACATCCACACAACTGAGGCTCCTAGGATTCTCAAATAGTTAAGAGGTCCATATGCTCTTGAGTCTTGTTTTCTGAATGTCAAACTGACTTTTCTGACATGGATAAAACACAAGACAGGACCAGCCTACATAATCTGTCCACTGTAACTAGGTATCTCTTTATAAGGAATGCAACAACTATTTCCCTTTATCAGCTCCCCAACTTTTCTTTAGCATAACCCTTGCTGTTATTTTAGACGAATCATAGTAGTAATAACTAGAGTGCAGTGAGAAAGGAACCAGAGGAAAAATGATTTAGATGACAAAAAAGCAATCTCACTCTGTTCTACAAAGTTAAGTCCTTCACAGTACTAGGGTTCAGCCACTGAGAATTTACCATGTGCCACAGACTATGCAAAGCACTGAGGACACAAAAATAGGACATAATCCCTGGTCTCAGGTAGTGTGTAGTATAGGAGGGGACAACGGCTGCCACTATTCTGAGTATCAGAAAATGGGCTTAATACAAATCACAGGAGACTCAAGGTTGCTCAGTCTGTTTAAGCCTTAAAACAGTATTTTCCAAACTTGCCTGATCATAAGAATTACATCAAGAGCCTGTTAAAATAAAAATTCCCAGGGCTCTCTCCAGGACATTCTCATTCAGTAGGTTTGGGGTCAGCTCTCCATTTGATTTACTGGACTAGGTAACTTTTGGAAACATGATCTAGAGAAATGTTACAATATGCAGCAACTCCTTTAAAATGTTAGGAAATGTCTAGAAAATACAACTTACTAACTGGATGCAGAAAAGCCTGACTTGCTACAGATTTTCTTCTGGAAAGCTTTGCCTCAGCAGAAAAAGTGGGGAAGGGCTCATCTTCTAGGCTTCGGAAAAAAAATGTCATTTGGCAGTTCCCAGGAAGTCTGGATCCTTGCCCACAAGGACTCCAGTTTCCTTTTTAAGGAGGTAAGAAGGATTCTGAATAGAGAAAAATGTTCAAACATTTGACCCTCAGGTCGGGGGTCGGTGATCAGTTTGATCACATGGGCAGCACAATGTCTGGTAACCAAATAAAATACTACAGAATAGAAAATATCTATTACCTAACCTATCTGCTACTCAGTGCCAAATGCAGACATAAAGTAGTCACTATTAATTGCCTTCAATCATTTCTGGAAAGAGGCAGAGCATCCAAATAAAGTAAACAAATAACAGCAATTAGGTTTTAAGGCAAAAGGCAGCATATAATGAAAATGAACCTGACAATGGTGACAGATGTGGATGAGATCATTTCAAGGTGGGTGTCAAGTTTGCTAACATCCTGACAAAGAACTGGAGGTGGGAGGAGAAAGGGGAAAGAGGAGGGGAAATGGCATATAAACCAAGAGCGCCTCTCTCCTATCTATGCAAAAACATAGGGCAGTTGCTGCGATGTGAAAAAGAAATCAGATTATAAGCAATTAGTAATCAAGCTACAAAACAGGGTTAATTCCTAAAATGACAGAATCATTTCTTTTTGAAATTGTAACCCCACCCCGCCCATTTCTAAAGGCATATGATGTACTGTGGTGCTTGGCCAAAGGACAAAGATTAAGTGTATGCAAAGAGATGGACGGGTATGTCAAGAAGTCAGAATACATTCTACAGCAGACTGCCTCCAAACAAAATCATGCAATGGAAAAAACCATTTTGAGTCTGTATCTTTCAGTAGTTCTAACATCACCAACCATCTTCAGACATCTAATAAATCAATTTGACTTTAAAAATCCATACTTATTTAAATGAGAACTTTTGGTTAGACTTCAGAGTGCTGGTAAAAGTTGTGAGTTGTAAGCAAAATAAGTACACAAAGTTTGAAAGGCTAGTATGGATGAAAATCTTCAGCTTACCTAAGCTTCTGTGTAAATTTCTGTACAGCTTACATAGAGCACTATCATTTCAATGCATAAAACCCATACAGATGACACCATAGACGGGATATTAATTTAAAAGCTAAGGCAGAGGTTTTTCAAGTTCCAAGAGCAATTTGTTTTAGGATATGTCCTCAGATACACAAATTAGGAAACGTTTTCTTGAGGCATAGCAACTGGGAAAACTGTTCAAATGCACATTTGCAAACACTCTAAGGGAAATATTTTCCACATTATATTTTTAAAGCACCCAGAAGGTGGTTCCACATTGGAAAGGCCTCAAGGATAACTTCTGACATTGCAAATGTGAATGTCCCCATGTGGTCATTCAAAAATAGATTAAAAAACCCCAAAACCCAGCACCTCCTACAGGTGGATAATTCATTATCCTCATTAAGTTGTGCAGTTTGAAAATAAGCAAGCTCAAGACATGCTCAGCTAAGTTCATGGATATCTCGGGCACAGTAGGCTAAAGGGGAATCGGATGCATTCTTAACCTTTTGAGGTCAAAATTTAGGAAGCATGTGGAGTTGTGACAAGTGGATTAGGGGCCTAGAGATGGCAAAGTATCCTTTGCTCTACCTATTAATTAGATACATGACCTTGGGCAAATAATTTCACCTCTCTGTGTCTCCATTTATTATCTATAAAGTGAGTGGGTTGAACTTTACCACAAAATCCCTTCCAGCTCTAAAATCTGATGAAACAACTTCACGGAGAGCAAATACAATGCGCTCTGCAAACTGTTTCTTTGAAGCATTAAAGACCACCAAGAATTACACGGACCAGACATTTCAAATTAATTCTGGGCCGACTCTCCTGTGTCTGGCGCACAACCGACTGACTCCTTACTTCAACTGCACTGTTTCTCTTTCACTGGGCACTCGAATCTATGGGTCTCATCTGGGGTTTGGAAAGTAGAACAGGTAATATCCTCATTTACAGAAGGAACTAAGGCATCGGACTTAATGCCGTGTTTCAAGTCTCACAATGGGTAAATGACAAAGTCTACTTGACCTCATTGCTCTAAAAAGGCAGTGGTGCTCTAGAAAGGGGTGGCCGGGAGGTAGTATTGGACAATACCAAACAGCCAGCTGTTCTGTTATCCCTGAACAGCAAACCCTCCCAGGAAAAGGCCTCAAGCAGACTACTGAGTTCAAATCCCTTGAAGGTCAGGTCGGCACGGCTTGCGAAACTCATGGTTTGGATCCCGCCAATTCAAAATTCACGCGGCTGTGAGTGGGTTAAGTTTTTCAGGGAGGAGGCAGGGGGAGGACTACAGGCACAGGGAGCCTATGGAACCCAGGCCCTTGGTCTGCGAGGTCAGGGTTGCCTGGGATGGGTCAGTCACCTGGGAGCCGGTTCCGCTGCCTCGGGCCTCGGACGCACACTGTCCGCACCAAGGGCGCCAGCTTCTGCTTGAAAGCACCTGCTGCCAGGCTTCCACACCGGAACATTTCGGCAACCGCTACTCTGTACCTCCTCCTTTCCTTTCTTCTCACTGACCCACCGACAGGTCAAACACTGTGGGCCCCGGCCGGTTCCCCCCCAGCTCCCCTCACACGCACTCTACGCAGGCTCCTCCTTTCAGCTCCGGGAGGGCATTGGACAGTTAAGCTGGCCTGCTAGAGCAGGGGAAGGGGAAGCGCGGCTGGATGCCTACTGCGCAGGCGTAATGCTCAGCGCCGCATTGCGATTGGCTCGTACGGCGAGAGATTTGCGCATGCGCCTGGCTGCCACACTGTTGCAAAGACCGCGGCAGCGGGTGTTTGCAAGTTTCCACGGGTTGGTGGCAATGCTTTCCGCTGAGCGAGTTTCCAAAGGAGGGAGCCGTGGGGCCTCTTTGCCTGGCGGTTGTGGCCGGTGCTGCCGCTGTGTCGATGGCGGGAACAGATAACAGCACCTCACAAAGCGTGAGCACCGTAGCACCGCATTTTGTTCTCTTGTTTTAGGCTACTACTCGGTACTAAGCCTTCCGGATTCTCTGGCTGTATTCCACTTCCAATCTTTCCATAAGGTCCGAGCCAGAGCACCTGGCTTACTAGATTCGGAATGGACTTCCGTCTTTTACAAATTGCTGGCACTTTCCCACCCAGCCCGTTTTTCTAGGAGAAGTAATCATTCCGTGCTCTCCTTCCCCATATCGTTTTTATATTGTGCAATTCTATTCCTAGGTGCTGTACCAGGTGCTGCGGATAATCTCCTACTATTATGGCTTCTGTGCTTGAGAGCAAGGATGCTGGCAAAAAGAGTTTGTGCTTTGCAGAGAAATGCTACGCAGGACTTTCGAGTTGTGGGAGGAGTAGGGTGAGGGGCTGAGTGTAAATAGGTGTTTTGACTCTCCCAAATGTGAACTGAGTTGGAAATAAATTTTTTGACTGTTTGCAAAACATAAACATAGGTCTTTTTCAAAGTTTGGGGTTACGTATTCATTTAACAAGTATGTAATGAGTACTTGCCACTTGGACTATATTATGAAAGGGGCTCTGGAGCATGTGGAAAGTATAGGAAGTGGTCACTAGTTGGGGAGATGACACATACTATCATTTAAATAATATGGAATGTCTCCTTCAGTGCCAGAGCAAGAGAAAAGTGAATAGGATGGAGTAGCTAAGGAAAGACTTCGTGCAAGTGTTACTTGAGCTTTGTCTGGAGGGATGTATAGTAAAATTCAAATAGACAGTGGAGGAGGAGGAATGACATTTCAGATGGTGAATACACTGGGACCAAAGGTAATATTTTTAGTGGTTGAGCACCCCTTGACTTTGGATCCAGTCTTGCCCAGGTTGAATCCTGGCTCTACCACTTGGGCAGGTCACTTAACTGTGCCTCACTGTCCTCATTTACCAATCTCAAGGGTTGTTGTTATGAAGATTAAATGAGCTAATATTTGTCAAGTATCTTAGAGGAAGCACCATGCTGTTTAAAAAGGCTTAGAGGTGTAAAACAAAGAAACAAACCCCAGCACATTTCTGGGGGACAGTGACAGAGAATATGTACTAGGAAGTAGATAAGGACAGGTTAATATTCTGGGGCCAGAGCTGACCTGGCAAAAGAATTTGGCCCTAATCTTGTAGGTGATGAAGTTTTTTTTTTCTAGTGGAATAGGGATAGAGAATGAAATCACAAGACCTCGTTTTAGGAAGTTTAACTCAGGAAGCAGTCTTAATTGGGTGAAAAAGGTCCAGGGTCCCCTCAATGTTCAGAAGTGCAGGCAATGGGTGACTTTTTACCTAGGGCTGCTTTGGGGGATAAATATTGAAAATATCAATTTCACAATAGGGTAAAATTATTTATATTAATATATTAAAGGCCTGACAGACATATTTCTTACTATTTCTAAAAGCCAATAACGATAATAAACATGGAATACAAAATTAATCATATCTGTTGGGGAAAGAGGCTTTGGAAAACACAGTCAAAATCATGATGATCAGGTGCCTATGAAAATGGCTGGGTATATTTGAAAGACAATCATTTAGTGATGCACAATTAACACAAAGAACAGGTGCTGTATAGCACATTTATTTTTGCAATAGATGCAATGAGGTACTTTAAAAAATCTCTAATTAAAAATTATATTTCATCATGTTTTTTTGCAAAAGCAATAAACACACAACAAACTAACTCCAAAAATATAAGTGAAAATTTCCCCAAAATCTCACCCCACAGAGGTAACAAGCACTTTTTATTAGGGCATGGTGCCCATTTTGAGATACCATATTTCCAGAAGTCAGTGTTTCTACCTTACAGCTATAATATAAACTCTCAGACTCAGTGACAAGTTTTTGCTGGAAGCACACATCTAAATAATCTCACGTGGATGTAATGGTTTTTTGTATCTCTAAGAGAGTTAGCATTGATTCTATGAGTTGGCGATGCTTCTTTTCACTCTACCTACTGGGTATGCCTAATTAATAGTTACCCCCACTTTTGTAACTACTCTTCTGTAGATAATGATCACCAGGAGCATTACAGATACAGAGGAGAATGATGCAACAAAGTATATTTAGACATCAGCCAATCAAAAAGCCAAAATACTGTACAGTGAAGATTGCTATTCACACTGTACCATAATAATTGGTATTCATAATGATGACCTTGGATTAGCCACTTAAGATTAAATCCTTCTCGAGATGGTTTTAATATAGTAAAATCTAGGGTTTTAGAAATGGGTGACTCACATATTTTGGAAAAGGGTTAGCTATAAGTATATCTGCTAACTCAGCTAAACAGCTTATTAACTAGAAGACCCCAAGTTTTCCCAGCCATTTTGAGTAACTTGGACTTTGGCTGAGCGGTCACATTCCAACTTGCTTACAGATCTATCACCGATTCACTGAATTGTTTTTCTCATAGTGGGAATGGACTTGGTCACGTTTGTCTCTTCTGCCGCTCAGCCTCACACACAAGATGGCAGCTCATGTGCACCGCTGGAATCCCTGACTTCGATGGCATTAGCAAGTAACTCATATGTCGGTGCTACTGACATATGTCAATATTGCCTTGCCTTAGCCTATGAAATGTGTGAGAGGAGGGATAAAGTCTTAAAAGCAAACAAAATGGGTGCATTTTATTGTATGTGAATTGTACCTCAGTAAAGTTGATTTCAAACAAGCAAATTGTGAACCTGCATCAACCTCAAGAGAAGGAATACAGGTCTCCAACAAGATGTGTGATGCTTAGTAAGCTTTGGGAAGCTGCCCCCTAATACCGCAAGAAAGTTCTGTTCATTTATCATCTTCCAAGCATAATCTAGGCTTCTGGCAAATTAGACCCAACCACTTTGTTCTACATTCAGTTGCAGAGGGGTGAACCCTTCTAGGGGTTTCCAATTCCTTTCAAAACTCCACCATTCTGAAAGGACTTATGATTATATGGACATTATATCATATGGGAGACACTGTGGGGCTTATGCCATGTCCCAAGATCCCTCCACCTGGGTCAGTAATGGTTAGCCCCGAAAACAAGATTCCCTTTGGCTGGCGCTGCCACCACTAGCTTCCCCCCTTCCCCTATCCCCCGTTTGGCCCTCTCCGGCGGCGGGCCTTCCCTATTGGCCAGCCAAACACAACCGACTGCGACAGCCAATGGAAGCCGCTCTCCTGAACATTCAGAGGATGGGTGCTCGTGGTGTGATGAGGGGAGGTTGGCGCCTGGCACGCGCCCCCCTACATCTGGCAAGTCGGTGACAGAGACAGTAACTCCCCCTACACACGCACACCCCGTGCCCCCGGCTCCCTCCTGGCAGCTGCGCGGGCCCCCACAACCCAAGGCATGTCTTGGCAGCGCCCTCCCCGGCTCCTTGGGGCGCGCGAGTGCACCTGCTTACTCAATAAGACACAGCATCCCTTTATCCCAAGGCTTGGGAGGGGGCCCGAGGAGGCGCGGGGGGTGAAAGAGGTATCTCTGCCCCTCCCCACCCCCCTCCGAGTCGTGTCGCTCCGGGGCCGAAGTGCTCCAGAGATGCCTTAGGGTGCAGCTCTTTGTCCTCTCCAGCTGTGCTCCCTGCCCGCTGACCCCGCGCGCTCCGAGAACGTGGGGGCGGGGAGCCCGCAACCTATAAAATAAATGGGGGCAAGGAGAAAGGAAGACCTTCCCGGGGCGGCGTGTGCCGCTCTCCTCACCCCCTCCCTTCCCTCCTTAAGCTTCCTCCCTCCGGTGTGTCCCTGGGGTCCAGGCAGGGGAGGGTCTAGGCAACGGCGCGGCGGCGGCGGCGGCGGCGGCCGCCGCCGCTTGGGGAGCGCCGTAGAACCGCCCGCCCGAGTGTCCGGTCCGAGGGCGCAGGCAGAAGGAGGAGGCTCGCGGCCGGCTCACTCTCCTCCATCTCTCTCCCGTTCGCCGGCTTTTGTGTTGGTGCCTCGGAGCGGCAAGGAGGGTGCGCTGGCGGAGGAGGGGGGCCTGGGGAGAGAGGCACCCCCTTCACGCGCGCGCGCACACGTTGCCGGCGCACGCACACACGCGCGGACATACACTCACAGACACGCACACATACACACGCACAAAGCTCGCTCGCCTCGAGCGCACTAACGTGGCCGTTTTCTTTGTGTGGAGCCCTCGAGGGGGGTTGGGGCCCGGGTCCGGTCCGGGGGAGATGGCGCAGCCCATCCTGGGCCATGGGAGCCTGCAGCCCGCCTCGGCCGCTGGCCTGGCGTCCTTGGAGCTCGACTCGTCGCTGGACCAGTACGTGCAGATTCGCATCTTCAAAATCATCGTGATTGGGGACTCCAACGTGGGCAAGACCTGCCTGACCTTCCGCTTCTGCGGGGGGACCTTCCCGGACAAGACTGAGGCCACCATTGGTGTGGACTTCAGGGAGAAGACCGTGGAAATCGAGGGCGAGAAGATCAAGGTGATCCAGACGGTCAGGTCCGGGAAGGGAGGGATCTGGGAGGGGGCCTCGCCCGAGGCATCGCTCCAGTGGTTGTAAACGTCCAGCGCGTGGCCGTGTGGCCGCTTGCCGAGCCCAAGACCCTCGGCACCTCCTCATTCCCTTTCGCTTCTCTCAGTGGCCTGGTTCCCACCTCACCCGTTTTGTTTTGCTTTTTAGGGCTGGCGGGAGTGGTTACACTCCTGCCCTTTGCCCCTGCCTTGACATCTGCCACAGGAAAAGCCTGTCTGATCCCATCCTTGATCCTGAGCCAGGAGCAGTGGCACCTGTGGGCAGAGGGAGGCATCTCTTGGTCCTGGTCTGTGGGATAGATCCCAAAGCACTTTACACATCCTGGGGTCTCTTCTACCTCCTGGGTGTGAATGGGCTGCAAGAACCCACTTGGGCTTAGTTAGCCCTGAGGCATTCGAGAGGGGGAAAAGATGGAAATCCAGAGTGAATGAAAAAGAGCTTTATTTTAAATTACGGCTTATGGTTAAGCTTAGGGCTGAGGTGGAATAGGGGTGAAGTGGGGGTGGTTCTGGCACAAAGCCGTGAGCCCTTTTAAAGCAATTGAGACAGGGTCACACACCAGCCCTGCATATAAGAGACAAACTTGTTCTCTTGGAGCAGTCTCTCTCAAATGGTCTCTTCTTTATTTGTCTTCGATACCTAATGAATGAACTGCTTCATTACTCATTCTGTTTGTATTGTCTTCAGCAGGCCTTTGTAAAAATGCAGAGCAACTTATCTGGAGGCCAAGGAAAAGTGTCTTGCTCCTCCCCCCTCATCAGTTTTTTTTTTTTTTTATCAAATAGGCTAAGCACAGATATTCTTGTCTGACCGTTTATGCTCACTTTAGTTCACAAAAGGTAGAAACCTGATAGGACAGAAATAGTTCAGTGGGCAGAAATATTTCTATGTGCAGAAGGAGGACGTGACAAGGGCAGCTTCATGCGTCAGGGGAGCACGGGGGCCGGATGAGGGGCAGGAACGCGCCTCAAAGGGCGCTGGGCACTAAAGGCCAACCCCTGGGCCCACAGCTGGGCTTTGCTCAAGGCTATGGTCTGACCCTGTCCGGTGAAGGTCAGCCTCCCCCCTGCTGGTCAAAGAGCCCAAATGACCCCAAGGCCCCTCTTCTGGGTGATGTGGAGAGAAGGGCTGAGTAGTGGAGAAAGATGAAACACTCTGAACTGTGCACAACTCTGGATTCCTTGATTATTAAAATGAAGGTGTTTTATTTTATTATTATTATTATTATTATTATTATTATTTCTTGGATGAATGTGTTAAAATGGCTTCAGAGACTGGGCCAAGGCACTAGATGTCAGGAAGATGGGCAGCTCAGTCCTGGTAACAAGTGAGTCCCAGGGTCAGGAAGATAGGGCACTGTTTTGAAATAGTGACCTTTTTGTCCCTTGCATTTTGAGGGGAATTGCTACATTTCCTTTTTAAGTTAAAAGTAGCTATCCGTCTCTATCCTTTTCTAGGGCTCTTACGTTGAGGTTTACTTGGTTTGGACTTTCTCTGGTGTGTCTAACTTCTTTCATGCAAGGTTGTAAGATTCTGGAATTTCTAAAACATGCCTTTTTTTAATGCAAAGTGAGAATATACTTACAGATGTGCTCTTCAACCCTCAAAGGCCTTAACGCTTAATGCTATTGCTTGCTTAAAATCAAGTGTCCCATTGAGCCAAAGAGTTCTCTGGATTTAAAAGAGGGGAAATAAGTCCACCTGAAATTCCTATGGAGGCAAAAGGAGCGTTTGAGAGTTTGGGGGAGGAGGGAGGAAGCCAGAAAGTGGGAAATGGGAGAGAAAAACAAGTGCAAGAGGGCCACTGCCCACTGGCCTTGGGGAAATTTTTAGAAGACTCCTTCCCTTCTAACACCCCAGTACTTAGCAAAACTGGGTTTTACAGTCTTTGCCAAAGATTCCAGACTTTTTCCCAGAGGGCAGAGCCTGTGACAGTGTGACTCACCAGAAACAGAGCTCAGCACAACACCATGTGCCGATAAGTGCTTAATACAGGCTTTTTTGGGAAGATGATATTTTCGAGAGGGCAGAGCCTTGTGACACTGCTCCCCGAGGGGCCCCCTGAGTGCAGATTCTGAAGGAGCTCAGGGTGCGGGGCGGGGGCGGCGAGAGGGTGACTCTGCCTCTTATGAAGCCGCTGCAGCTCCGGGGCCCAAGGCAGCGGGCAAGAGCGGCGTGTCTGTGGGAAGGCGGCCGCAGGGCAGCTAGCACCTGATCTAGAGGGGAGGAGATTTTGCCCAACACTCCCGCGGGCTGGGAGTTTTTCAGGGAACAAATGCCAAACCCCTGCGAGGAGGTGACTGCTGAAGGCTTTTCCCTTTGGGGGAAGCGGCCCTAGACCACAGCCAGCGATAGGAGTGCCAGCCCCCACAGGGCCAGGGTGGAGAGGTCTGGGCAAGCTCTTCCCCGGCCCGGAATAGGGTGTGGCCTCTGCTGGGCTGCCTCCCTGGGTCCCCTGCAGGGGGATGGGGGACTGAGTTATCGGATTGGGGGCTACTCTTAATTACCAGGGCCATCTCTAGGGCTTCGAGGCCCCATTTGGTGTCTCCAATCCATGTAGCCCCGCCCCCTCCCCATCACAACATTTATAATCCAGTGTTTCCTGGTTAACATGAACATCCAGGAAAGCTTCCAATGAGTAGACAACAGCAACAACAATAATAATACTAACTGCTATTTATTGATTAAACCAAGAGCCCGGGCTAGGTGCTTTGCATGCACTATCTAATTTGATCTTCACAGCTGCCCTATGCAAATCAGACTGTTATTATCAGTCCTATTTTATAGATACGGAGACCAAAGGTAGGTTAAATAACTTGCCTAAAGGCGCTTGGATCTGAGCCTCCCTTCTTTGACCCTTGAGCCCAAGCACTCCTCTGTCTCAGTACCCTGCCTTCCCTGGGACAGGGTCCGGATTTCCACGTGGATTCAGAGCCCCTGCTCTTTCCCGCGGCTCTCTGCTCTGTGGGGGCAATCTCTGGCCCTGGGCAGTGTGCTCAGGGGTGGGTAGCAGGCGGGGCAGCCAGCCTTGTGGGCTCTTCTAGGCCAGGGGCCCCGGGTTATAGCCCTGAACTCAGGAGCCTTCAAGATGTCTCCTTCAACTGCACCCCAGACACTGAGTTGAGTGCCTGGGTTTTACTTTTTGCACCTTGACTGTCTCCCTTTGGATGTGGAGAATCAGAGAATGTTCAGAGATAGAAGAGACCTTAAAGAATCTCTAACCCAATGTCCTCATTTAACAGATAGGAAACCGAGGCTTCGAGAGGGAAAGTGACTTGCCCAAGATCACATAGGGACAGGCTTACCGCTCAGGTCTCCCCATTCCCTGGCCGGTGCTCTTCCCTGGCAATTTGGGCTAGTCCCATGGTGTGCCCAACCCACGCAGTTACTTATGACAGGGACACGAGGGGCATCATACAGGAAAGATGACAAGTCTTCCTGACATCAGCCTTTAATGACAGGATGTGTCCATCTCCTACAGGTTAGGTCAATCATATTGAGCTTGCCTCAGCCCCAAAGCACTGGAAAATGCCAGATAGAAGTGGGGGGGGGGAGATGGAATGGGGGAGGTAAGAGAGGGGAGGCTCAGAACTAATTTTTGAGCCATTCTTTGTAAATTCTCATGGAATTTACCCCTGCTCCTGTCTAGTTTGGTTCGCCCCCGACAACTGGGCACCCCCTCTGCCCCAGCCGTCCGGACCAGGGGCGAACTGCAGGTCAGCCATGGCCATGGGCAGGTGCTGCCCAGGACTGTGGACTGTCTTCCTCTGCTGAGCACTTGGACCAACACCTTCCCGTGTTACATTACTGAGTGGATGGAGGCTGAGCTAAGTGTTCCCTCAGAAGCTGCCTGCAGTCAGAATGACATCATGTCTTCCTTAGGGCTTCTGAGCTTCCATCTTCTGCCAGTTCGCTTAATGGCTAATTATCTCTCAGTGTGTGTTTCTCTGTCGGCCTTGCTGCCTCTCTTTCTGCGCGTGAGTTTCTCTTTGTCTCTGTCCTCCTTTGCCATTCTCTGTGTCAGCCTCTTGTGTGAATGGGTGTGTATCTTAGACGCAGATGGGACAGTCCAGCTAGTTGAAAAAAGATTTGTTTTAGACTTTTCCCATCATCCACTCGGGCATCCTCCAAAGGTTACAGATGTATTTGTCTCCCTTTTTCCACTTCTACCCTACCCCACTGGCCTCCAACAAAAGGACATTCATCTATAGAAAGATGCCAGATATGTTCCCCAGGGAAAAGAAATACCCATGTCAGCTAAGAGCACGTGCAGGGGTGGGGGATTGCTGAAACTTGCTCAGGCAGCGGTAGCCCCGGGAAAATGGTTTAAAAAAACTAGATTTATCTTTGGCAGCTCCCCACACTCTGCCCCTCGACCCTCCTCCACCAGGACAGGACCCCCTGTCCCTTTGGGCCTGCCCCCAGCCACCCATGGCATGTTGCTGGCTCTACTCTCCTCTCCCCCTCCCCAGTGACTGCCTTAGCTTTGGCTCTCGCCCATCATCAAGAAGCCAAGCTTTCCGGGCTTTCCAGGAGGAGAACCAGTGGATCCAAGGACCAGTGCTACCAGGACAGCCGATGGGCCTTCTGAGACCATGGCAACAACTAGCACCCAGGTCTCTCAATTCCAAGGCTACTGCTGGGCATTTCCCACAGCACCTGCTCAATTAGTTGTCGGGCCAGACTTGATGGTGGAGGTTTCGGGCCAGGGAGGAAGGGAGAGTGTGCATTAGGCACTGTGTCATGTACTTATAAGGAATGCTAATCTTTACAGCATCCCCACAAGACTGCTGAGGTTATCCTCAGTTTGCAGGGGAGGACACTGAAGATAGAGTAAGTAGCTTGCCTAAGGACACCTGACTAGTAATAGCACATGATTGTGCTGAGGTTTGTACCCAAGCTGGTTTGCCTCCTCTATGCCCCCACTAGCCCTTGGAGAGAACAGAGGATCTGGGGAGCATGTACGTGGCTAAGGGGCAGTCAGCACCCCTGGCTACTGTGTGGATGCAGGGCCCACAGGAAAGGAAGAATGGATGAGAGGAGTACCAGCTGGAAAGCGGAAGGAGATGCTTTCACTGTCTGGCAGGGAGCGCGGGTTTGGGAGGATGCTAAGAACAGGGACACCAATCCCCCAAACAAAATGAGGTCATTTGTGTGCAGTGAACCGACTGCTGTGCTCTCCCTTTGTGATGGCTCTGAGGCCACACC